>NC_069503.1:907754920-908054920 GCF_027579735.1 Bombina bombina | reverse complement strand
CCACCCGTATGAAAGAAATATAAAAAGTTAAAGGTTAAAAAGGAATAATGCATATGATAAAGTTGAGAACGGCTTTCATTAAAAATTAGATTTTTCAAATGCCAATATCTTTGGAGTGGAATGACATGCTAAAATTGGGCACTTAGATCTGGATTGCGAATTACAAAAGTGAAAACTTTCAAGTGATTTAAAGGGACATTCCAGCCAAAATTGGAATCCACATTTCAGATTTGAAGAGGAGCATTTTTGTAATATACATGTATTCGCAAAAATGCTTCTAATAAAAGCTATATCTGCTTCAAAAATGTATTTAAGTATGCACCGTGCACCAGCATTTTTAAAGGGTTTAGAATGCTTGGACCAACTGGTAAGGACTGGTGATCTGAGCAGCTGCGGTATTTAAAATGCTGGTGCGCTGAGAATATCTACCTATGCTTCACATGCACGTGCAGAGAAAAAACATAATTTATGCTTCTGAAAAAATGGCAAAACCTGGTTTGCCCTGTGCAATGTCTTTAGTCCCTTAGCCACAAGTACATAAGGTGCAGTGTGTTATTCCCCTTTTATATAGCAAGCTTTATATGAACTACAGGTACAGGTTGCTAAATGCGGTTAGATACACTCTCACTCACCCCGCTCTTCATGCGGCAGCCTCACTTGGTCTGTCCTCCCGGATCTGACTCCTTTCAAAGCAGAAGGAAGAGGTCTTACCTGGTGTAGAGTGTCCGCTTGCAACCTCCACAGTCGCGGTTCCTGTTGCGTCCCAAATTTCACAGCTCGCCCGGTCACAGCTGCACCTGATGCTGCCTTCCAATTTGGGATGTGATCCAGCAAACTCCTTCCTGTTTGCAAGTTACATGAAGTAGAAAAGAAGAGGCGGATCCATCCAATACTTCCAAAATACTGTGAATTTATTGTAGCAATTTTCTTTCACAAACAATTGTTGCAAAAAACTTCAGAGACACACACTTAAAACCATAGGAGCTGATGTGAGGTCCGGTTTCAGTCTTACATGTTTCGGCGGATCCTGACCGCCTTAATCATAGACCATACCTGAACCTCTAAACCTGTAGCCTTTTTACCTGTGTACAGGTATACGCCCTCAAACATTTACTCCAATCAAATGTATACAATAGGATTTAGCCTCAATCGGCTTGACAGCTTGGAAAAAATTCTATTAACTTAAATAGGTTAATCTTAATCCTATAAGTGTCTTTATGTAGCATTTTATAGAAAGACACAGCTAGTGTTGAATTGTAGATTCAACTTAAAAGTAGGTACTCATTTTTAGTCATTTACAACGCCAACTTCTAACACATCTATTAAAGACACATATAGAAAAATCATATACAGAAAAAGTTTTTTCAGCACTTGAGGCCGGGTTTGAACTCACAACCTTTGGGTTAAGAGGCATTAAACTTAAGCACTGTGCCACAGCAACCCCATAGCTATTATGGTACATTTAATATAGCTATATAGCCTTTATTTAGCATTAATTTCCTTATAATAGCTAGATATCTAAAAAGTTACTTTTATGCAGTCTCGTTTGTTTATATATGTATACTATTATTGACTCAATTTTAGCTTTAAACTTCCCATATATAGAACTAACGAAAGTTGGGGTTGATAGGCCAAATATTGCTAGATTATACTACTCTTAAATTTAACTATTTATTACTCCAGCAATTAATGATGTCATGTTCTGAGTTAAATCCTTCTGGGACTAATGTCTTAAATACAAAAATCCAATATGCCTCTTGTTTTTTTAGAGTATTCAGCCTGTCACCACCTCTGTGTGACTTTTGAATGTGTTCAATGGCTGACCAACTGAAGGTACTTAAATCCTGATCATGTTCCTCTATAAAGTGGGATGCAAGAGCAGAGCATGATATATCATTTTCTATATATGAGATGTGCTCTCGAATACGAGTTCTTACATCCCTTGTTGTCATTCCTATGTACTGTTTTTTATGCTCTGTGCATTCAACTAACTAGATAACATGATCAGTAGAACATTTTATACAGCCCTTGATATCATATTCTGATCCAGTAGTATATGACTTACAAGTCTTAGTTACTTTGATATACCCACATGCTCTGCATCTTTTACTTCCACATTTGTACACTCCATTTGTATGCAGCCAGGAACTTCCTGCACCCCTTTCCTTATTTTTAAGTTCACTGGGAGATAGTATATTAGCCAACGACTTACTTTTTTTATATACAAATCTGCAGCCTTCATCAATTATTGGTTTTAGGGTACTATCTCCATAGATTATAGGCAGATATTTATTTATAATGTCACAGACATCCTTGTACTGATCTGAGAACTGGGTAATAAAGAGAGGTCTGCTATCTTTCTTATCTGTTTTCTCTTTTATTTTCAAAAGATCTTTCCTGTCCATTTTACTCACTTTTTCTCCAATGCTCATTACTTGTTATCGATTATAACCTCTAGCTACCATTCTTTCTGCTAGTTCTGACCTTGCTCTAATGAAATCTCTATCTTGGGAGCAATTCCTTTTCGTTCGCATCATTTGACCCTTTATTATCCCCTTGATGACATATTTTGGGTGATTAATTTTGGCGTGCAATAAAGCATTGCCCGCAATCGGTTTTCTATATAGGTCTGTAATGACTCTCCCATTTTGTCTATCAGCAATCAAAACAAGGTCTAAGTAGCTAATTCTTTCTTTACTCCAGTCAGAGGTAAATCTCATACCAAATCTATTATTGTTAAGATAGTTTAAAAACATATCCTTGCCTATTTCGTCACCATCCCATACAATCAACAGGTCATCTATAAATCTCTTATAGAGAAATATAGAGCCTTTAAATGGGTTAGCATCATTGGTAATGAGACTTCTCTCTAACCATCCCATAAAGAGGTTTGCATATGAGGGCGCAAACCGCGCCCCCATAGCAGTCCCCTGTTTTTGCAAATAGAATTCCCCCTCAAACATAAAATAGTTATGTCTAAGGAGGAACTCTATAACCTCCAGGATGTAGCTCTTAAAGTAAGGATCGTAGGTTGTTTCAAGATCTAAAAAATATTCAATGGCTTTTAAGCCTAATTCATGTTAAATCATAGAATACAGTGATACTACATCTATTGAAAGCCAGCTGAAGGCATCTCTCCACTCAAAATCATCAAAAATATTCAACACATTTGTTGTGTCCTTAAGGTGGCTGTCAAGATTGTGTACCATAGGTTGTAATATATCATCTATCCAGTTGGATAAGGGTTCTAATATAGATTCCAACCCTGATATAATGGGTCTACCCTTAATAACTTTAACACCTTTATGGGTTTTAGGGAGATGATAGAAAATTGGTATACGTGGATTTTCTACATACAAAGAGTCAAACGTTTTTCTGTCTAGATACCCATTCTCCAAACCATCATCTAATAAGTATAGTAATTTTTCTTGAATTCTCAAAGTTGGATCAGAACTTAATCTTGTATATACCTCATCTTCTCTTAATTGTCTGTAAGACTCATTTACATACCAGTCCCTATCACATACCACAATACTATTTCCTTTATCTGATCGTTTTATCACTATATTTTCATTTTCTTCAAGGCTCTTTAGAGCTTTTTTTTCATTGTGAGTCAAATTGGATCTTTTATGTTTAACTTTTACAGTTTCTTTTAAAACTGTAAGATCTTCTAACACCCTTTTGTGAAAAAGCTCTAACTGTGGGCCTCTTGTTCTGGTGGGATAAAAATTAGATTTTTGTCTTTTAACAGGCTTTTTAGTCTGTTTCCTTTTGAGCTGTCCAGATGTATCTGCTTCTAGATCCACCACTTCAGTTTTAAAATGCTTTTTAATAGTTAGTTGTCTAATGAAGCGATTTACATCAAGAACAGTTTGAAAAAGATTAAAATCACCACTAGGACAGAAGCCCAAGCCATAATTTAATACTTTTATTCATTTTTATTTAATGCATAAGAAGACAGGTTTAAAACAGCTCCTTGTAGACTTATTTCTCCTTCTGAACTAGCTGTCTCAGCTGGTATCTGTTTCTTGCTTTTTTTGTCGCCTTTCTCTATTGTACCTCCCCCTTTGTTTATATCTCCCTCCTTTTGAAAATCCTGTTTCTCTGGTTCAACTTTTTTGATATTTGATTGCTTTGGTTTAGTTCCTATTTCAATCCCTTGAGCATTCAGTTTTTTTGTGGCATCTATGTGTGTATCCTCTCTACTTTCTGTCTCAGATTGTTTGTAGCCTTCTGAGGTCTCAAAATAAGTTTCTATAGTAAGTTCACTATTTTCATTTTGTTCGTTTTCACTAAATGTGACCCTTTTATTTTTATTCTTATTTGCCCTTTTACCTTGCCTGTATCCTCTCAGATTTTTAACCTGAGATTCAGTACTCTGCAATTGACTACTTTGGCCTTTGTCACCTGACTTGTTTTGCAATATGTTTCCCTTTCTAGTGTGTTTCTGCCAGAGATATACTCTATTATTGGCATAATCCTTACTATCTCGCAAAAATTTGGAATGCTTAATATTAATCACTAATTTCCTTGCTTGTTCCACTGCCTCTTGGAGCATGGTAACATATGTTACATATTCAGACACTTCTTTAAACTTATTCATTTCAATTTGTATCTTAATTATTTCTTCTTTAAGATTAGCAATTTGTTCAGTCTTATATTTAATAAGAAGTCCCATAAGCCTTATTGCACATTCAGTAAGTATGCTGTTCCATTCTGCAATGAAATCTTGGCTATCCACTTCAAACGCTGGAAATGTTCTCAACCTGAGACCTCTTGGTACTATCCCTCTCTTTATATACTTGTCAAATAACCAATTATCTAGACGTAGTCTCTGTTCTTTATTCTTTAACATGTCCATGGTATGAAACAGATCAGTTAATGCGCCCTCATATGCAAACCTCTTTATGGGATGGTTAGAGAGAAGTCTCATTACCAATGATGCTAACCCATTTAAAGGCTCTATATTTCTCTATAAGAGATTTATAGATGACCTGTTGATTGTATGGGATGGTGACGAAATAGGCAAGGATATGTTTTTAAACTATCTTAACAATAATAGATTTGGTATGAGATTTACCTCTGACTGGAGTAAAGAAAGAATTAGCTACTTAGACCTTGTTTTGATTGCTGATAGACAAAATGGGAGAGTCATTACAGACCTATATAGAAAACCGATTGCGGGCAATGCTTTATTGCACGCCAAAAGTAATCACCCAAAATATGTCATCAAGGGGATAATAAAGGGTCAAATGATGCAAACCAAAAGGAATTGCTCTCAAGATAGAGATTTCGTTAGAGCAAGGTCAGAACTAACAGAAAGAATGGTAGCTAGAGGTTATAATCAACAACAAGTAGTGAGCATTGGAGAAAAAGTGAGTAAAATGGACAGGAAAGATCTTTTGAAAATAAAAGAGAAAACAGATAAGAAAGATAGCAGACCTCTCTTTATTACCCAGTTCTCAGATCAGTACAAGGATGTCTGTGACATTATAAATAAATATCTGCCTATAATCTATGGAGATAGTACCCTAAAACCAATAATTGATGAAGGCTGCAGATTTGTATATAAAAAAAGTAAGTCGTTGGCTAATATACTATCTCCCAGTGAACTTAAAAATAAGGAAAGGGGTGCAGGAAGTTCCTGGCTGCATACAAATGGAGTGTACAAATGTGGAAGTAAAAGATGCAGAGCATGTGGGTATATCAAAGTAACTAAGACTTGTAAGTCATATACTACTGGATCAGAATATGATATCAAGGGCTGTATAAAATGTTCTACTGATCATGTTATCTATTTAGTTGAATGCACAGAGCATAAAAAACAGTACATAGGAATGACAACAAGGGATGTAAGAACTTGTATTCGAGAGCACATCTCATATATAGAAAATGATACTCTAAAAAAACAAGAGGCATATTGGATTTTTGTATTTAAGACATTAGTCCCAGAGGGATTTAACTCAGAACATGACATCATTAATTGCTGGAGTAATAAATAGTTAAATTTAAGAGTAGTATAATCTAGCAATATTTGGCCTATCAACCCCAACTTTCGTTAGTTCTATATATGGGAAGTTTAAAGCTAAAATTGAGTCAATAATAGTATACATATATAAACAAACGAGACTGCATAAAAGTAACTTTTTAGATATCTAGCTATTATAAGGAAATTAATGCTGAATAAAGGCTATATAGCTATAATAAATGTACCATAATAGCTATGGGGTTGCTGTGGCACAGTGCTTAAGTTTAATGCCTCTTAACCCAAAGGTTGTGAGTTCAAACCCGGCCTCAACTGCTGAAAAAACTTTTTCTGTATATTTGTCTTTAATAGATGTGTTAGAAGTTGGCGTTGTAAATGACTAAAAATGAGTACCTTCTTTAAGTTGAATCTACAATTCAACACTAGCTGTGTCTTTCTATAAAATGCTACATAAAGACATTTATAGGATTAAGATTAACCTATGTAAGTTAATAGAATTTTTTCCAAGCTGTCAAGCCGATTGAGGCTAAATCCTATTGTATACATTTGATTGGAGTAAATGTTTGAGGGCGTATACCTGTACACAGGTAAAAAGGCTACAGGTGTAGAGGTTCAGGTATGGTCTATGATTAAGGCGGTCAGGATCCGCCGAAACATGTAAGACTGAAACCGGACCTCACATCAGCTCCTATGGTTTTAAGTGTGTGTCTCTGAAGTTTTTTGCAACAATTGTTTGTGAAAGAAAATTGCTACAATAAATTCACAGTGTTTTGGAAGTATTGGATGGATCCGCCTCTTCTTTTCTACATAATTTATGCTTACCTGATTATTTTTATGATGGTGAGAGCCCATGATTCATTACTCATGGGAATTACTCTTCTCTACCAGTAGGAGGAGGCAAAGATTCCAAAACCCCAAGAGCTTTATAAAACCCCTCACACATACCTTAGTCTAACATATAGTCAAGCAAGCATTTTATTATAATGCACTTTTAAAAAAGGCATTACCATCAAACTGAGACAACTGCCTTAATGACCATTCTACCAAAGGCTTCTTCAGAGGAAGCAAACATGTCAAAATGGTAAAATTTAGTAAAAGTATGCAAAGAAAACCAAGTAGCTGCCTTGCAAATTTGATCAACAGAAGCCTCATCCTTGAAAGCCCAAGAAGTGGCAACTGACAGTAGAGAGAGTTGTAATCCGCTGTGGCGGAGGCTGACCTGCCTCCAAATAAACTCTTTGAATCAAAAGTTTCAACCAAGAGGCTAAAGAAATAGCAGAGGTCATCTGACTTCTCCTAGGCCCAGAGAAAAGAATAAACTAAAGTTTGTCTGAAATCCTTAGTAAAAAAAAAGGAGGAGCCTGCATAACCCTTAAAGGGACACTGAACCCAAAAATTTTCTTTTGTAATTCAGAAACAGCATGCAATTTTAAGCAATTTTCTAATTTATTCCTATTATCAATTTTTCTTCGTTCTCTTGCTATCTATATTTGAAAAAGAAGGCATCTAAGCTTTTTTTGGGTTTAGTACTCTGGACAGCACTTTTTTATTGGTGGATGAATTTAACCACCAATCAGCAAGGACAACCCAGGTTGTTCGCCAAAAATGGGCCGGCATCTAAACTTAAATTCTTGCATTTCAAATAAAGATACCAAGAGAATGAAGAAAATTTTATAATAGGAGTAAATTAGAAAGTTGCTTAAAATTTCATGCTCTATCTGAATCACGAAAGAAAAATTTTGGTTACAGTGTCCCTTTAACACTAGGTTAAGATTCCAAGGAGGAGAAAAACGCTTGCTAACAGGTTTAACTCGGAACAGAGCCTGAACAAAACAATGAACATCAAGAAGATTAGCAATCTTTCTGTGTAACAAAACCGAAAGAGCAGAAATCTGGCAGACAAACCTTATCTAAACCATTCTGCAAAAACTGAAGAATCCTAGGGATTCTAAAAGAATGTCAAGAAAATCCATGATTTACACATCAGGAAATAAAAGTTCTGAATACAATACAATAACAAAAAGTTCTGAATACAATAACAAAATAAAAACACTTTTTCAAGAAGAGCTTAAAACAGCATTAGCAAAGCTGAAACAATATATACTAGAGATAGGAGGGCGGACAACTGAGATCGAGGAAAAGTTGGATGACATAGTGGAGGAGATCCCCAATATCCATACTGCCATCCAGGATCAATCTGCACAGATTAAGAGATTGGAGGATCAATTAGAGGATCTTGAAAATAGATCCAGAAGAGCGATCCTGCGCATCAGAAACCTGCCAGAAAGTTACTCTAATCTACCAGACACGCTTAAGAAGATTTTCCAACACCTATTGCCTGCCACAGACGCCTCTCTGTTTCTTATGGACAGAGCACATATGGCCTTATCTAAACCCCCACAATCATCTCTGGCCAGAGATGTCATAGTGAAACTTCACTATTTTCATATCAAGGACCAGTTGATAAAAGCAGCAAGATCAGCATCGTCAATTACATTTGAGGGGCATCAACTGCAAATATATACTGACCTCTCACCAACCACACTTAAACGACGAAGAGAATTAAAACCCATTTTATCCATTCTTACCAACGCACAGATGAAGTATAGGTGGAACTTTCCTTTTAAGCTCGTGTTTACCCACCAGAACAAATACCCACTCCTGTTCCACCCTGGAAAAAGGCCAGCAAATCCTCCAAATAAGTAAAGCAGTAGGGGTGTACCAGTAGACGGTCAGAAACTCCAAATAGTGCAGTGAGGAAAAAATAAGAAATTATATCCCAAATACATCCGGAGTGCCATAGCATGTGGCGGATCAGACCGGGAAACAAAGCATCAAATGAGTAAGTTGCAGGCACTACTCGTTAGTCAGGATTGAAGTTAAAAAATACAAAATGTATTAGTTTTAGTTAAAACATGGTGTGTTCCCAGACAGGGGTCAACACAAAAACATAATTTATGTAAGAACTTACCTGATAAATTAATTTCTTTCATATTAGCAAGAGTCCATGAGCTAGTGACGTATGGGATATACATTCCTACCAGGAGGGGCAAAGTTTCCCAAACCTCAAAATGCCTATAAATACACCCCTCACCACACCCACAAATCAGTTTAACGCATAGCCAAGAAGTGGGGTGATAAGACAAAAGTGCGAAAGCATAAAAAATAAGGAATTGGAATAATTGTGCTTTATACAAAAAAATCATAACCACCACAAAAAAGGGTGGGCCTCATGGACTCTTGCTAATATGAAAGAAATGAATTTATCAGGTACGTTTTTACATAAATTATGTTTTCTTTCATGTAATTAGCAAGAGTCCATGAGCTAGTGACGTATGGGATAATGAATACCCAAGATGTGGATCTTCCACGCAAGAGTCACTAGAGAGGGAGGGATAAAATAAAGACAGCCAATTCCGCTGAAAATAATCCACACCCAGAATAAAGTTTAAATCTTATAATGAAAAAACTGAAATTATAAGCAGAAGAATCAAACTGAAACAGCTGCCTGAAGTACTTTTCTACCAAAAACTGCTTCAGAAGAAGAAAACACATCAAAATGGTAGAATTTAGTAAAAGTATGCAAAGAAGACCAAGTTGCTGCTTTGCAAATCTGATCAACCGAAGCTTCATTCCTAAACACCCAGGAAGTAGAAACTGACCTAGTAGAATGAGCTGTAATCCTTTGAGGCGGAGTTTTACCCGACTCAACATAAGCATAATGAATTAAAGATTTCAACCAAGATGCCAAAGAAATGGCAGAGGCCTTCTGACCTTTCCTAGAACCGGAAAAGATAACAAATAGACTAGAAGTCTTTCGGAAATTTTTAGTAGCTTCAACATAATATTTCAAAGCTCTTACTACATCCAAAGAATGCAAAGATCTCTCCTTAGAATTCTTAGGATTAGGACACAATGAAGGAACCACAATTTCTCTACTAATGTTGTTAGAATTCACAACCTTAGGTAAAAATTTAAAAGAAGTTCGCAACACCGCCTTATCCTGATGAAAAATCAGAAAAGGAGACTCACAAGAAAGAGCAGATAATTCAGAAACTCTTCTAGCAGAAGAGATGGCCAAAAGAAACAAAACTTTCCAAGAAAGTAGTTTAATGTCCAGTGAATGCATAGGTTCAAAAGGAGGAGCCTGAAGAGCCCCCAGAACCAAATTCAAACTCCAAGGAGGAGAAATTGACTTAATAACAGGCTTTATATGAACCAAAGCTTGTACAAAACAATGAATCAGGAAGATTAGCAATCTTTCTGTGAAAAAGAACAGAAAGAGCAGAGATTTGTCCTTTCAAGGAACTTGCAGACAAACCTTTATCCAAACCATCCTGAAGAAACTGTAAAATTCTCGGAATTCTAAAAGAATGCCAGGAAAAATGATGAGAAAGAAATATAAGTCTTCCAGACTCGATAATATATCTTCCTAGATACAGATTTACGAGCCTGTAACATAGTATTAATCACAGAGTCAGAAAAACCTCTTTGACTAAGAAACAAGCGTTCAATCTCCATACCTTCAAATTTAAGGATTTGAGATCCTGATGGAAAAAAGGACCTTGCGACAGGTCTGGTCTTAACGGAAGAGTCCACGGTTGGCAAGAGGCCATCCGGACAAGATCCGCATACCAAAACCTGTGAGGCCATGCTGGAGCCACCAGCAGAACAAGCGAGCATTCCTTCAGAATCTTGGAAATTACTCTTGGAAGAAGAACTAGAGGTGGAAAGATATAGGCAGGATGATACTTCCAAGGAAGTGACAATGCATCCACTGCTTCCGCCTGAGGATCCCTGGATCTGGACAGATACCTGGGAAGTTTCTTGTTTAGATGAGAAGCCATCAGATCTATTTCTGGAAGTCCCCACATTTGAACAATCTGAAGAAAAACCTCTGGGTGAAGAGACCATTCTCCCGGATGTAAAGTTTGGCGACTGAGATAATCCGCTTCCCAATTGTCTATACCTGGGATATGAACCGCAGAAATTAGACAGGAGCTGGATTCCGCCCAAACCAGTATTCGAGATACTTCTTTCATAGCCAGAGGACTGTGAGTCCCTCCTTGATGATTGATATATGCCACAGTTGTGACATTGTCTGTCTGAAAACAAATGAACGATTCTCTCTTTAGAAGAGGCCATGACTGAAGAGTTCTGAAAATTGCACGGAGTTCCAAAATATTGATTGGTAATCTCACCTCCTGAGATTCCCAAACCCCTTGTGCTGTCAGAGACCCCCAAACAGCTCCCCAACCTGTCAGACTTGCATCTGTTGAAATCACAGTCCAGGTCGGAAGAACAAAAGAAGCCCCCTGAACTAAACGATGGTGATCTGTCCACCACGTCAGAGAGTGTCGTACAATCGGTTTTAAAGATATCAATTGAGATATCTTTGTGTAATCCCCGCACCACTGGTTCAGCATACAAAGCTGAAGAGGTCGCATGTGAAAACGAGCAAAGGGGATCGCGTCCGATGCAGCAGTCATAAGACCTAGAATTTCCATGCATAAGGCTACCGAAGGGAATGATAGAGACTGAAGGTTTCGACAAGCTGAAACCAATTTCAGACGTCTTTTTTCTGTCAGCGACAGAGTCATGGACACTGAATCTATCTGGAAACCTAAAAAGGTTACCCTTGTCTGAGGAATCAACGAACTCTTTGGTAAATTGATCCTCCAACCATGATCTCGAAGAAACGATACAAGTTGATTCGTATGAGATTCTGCTAAAAGTGAAGACTGAGCAAGTACCAAGATATCGTCCAAATAAGGAAATACCACAATACCCTGTTCTCTGATTACAGACAGAAGGGCACCGAGAACCTTTGTAAAAATCCTTGGAGCTGTTGCTAGGCCAAACGGCAGAGCCACAAACTGGTAATGCTTGTCTAGGAAAGAGAATCTCAGAAACTGATAGTGATCTGGATGAATCGGAATATGCAGATATGCATCCTGTAAATCTATTGTGGACATATAACTCCCTTGCTGAACAAAAGGCAGGATAGTCCTTATAGTTACCATTTTGAATGTTGGTATCCTTACATAACGATTCAATATTTTTAAATCCAGAACTGGTCTGAAGGAATTCTCCTTCTTTGGTACAATGAAGAGATTTGAGTAAAACCCCAGCCCCTGTTCCAGAACTGGAACTGGTAAAATTACTCCAGCCAACTCTAGATCTGAAACACATTTCAGAAATGCTTGAGCCTTCGCTGAATTTACTGGGACACGGGAAAGAAAAAATCTTATCTTGAAGCCAATTCTGTACCCTTCTGAAACAATGTTCTGAATCCAAAGATTGTGAATTGAATTGATCCAAATTTCTTTTAAAAATCGTAATCTGCCCCCTACCAGCTGGGCTGGAACGAGGGCCGCACCTTCATGTGGACTTGGGAGTTGGCTTTGGTTTTCTAAAAGGCTTGGATTTATTCCAGACTGGAGATGGTTTCCAAACTGATACCGCTCCTGAGGGTGAAGGATCAGGCTTTTGTTCCTTATTGTGACGAAAGGAACGAAAACGATTATTAGACCTAAATTTACCTTTAGATTTTTTATCCTGTGGTAAAAAAGTTCCTTTTCCTCCAGTAACAGTTGAGATAATAGAATCCAACTGTGAACCAAATAATTTTTTACCCTGGAAAGAAAGGGAAAGCAAAGTTGACTTAGAGGACATATCAGCATTCCAAGTTTTAAGCCATAAAGCTCTTCTAGCTAAAATATCTAGAGACATATACCTGACATCAACCCTAATGATATTAAAGATGGCATCGCAAATAAAATTATTAGCATGTTGAAGAAGATTAACAATGCTATGAGAATTATGATCTGTTACTTGTTGCGCTAAAGCTTCTAACCAAAAAGTTGAAGCTGCAGCAACATCCACTAAAGATATAGCAGGTCTAAGAAGATTACCTGAACATAAGTAAGCTTTCCTTAGAAAATATTCAATTTTCCTATCTAAAGGATCTTTAAAGGAAGTACTATCTGCCGTAGGAATAGTAGTACATTTAGCAAGAGTAGAGATAGCCCCATCAACCTTAGGGATTTTGTCCCAAAACTCTAATCTGTCAGATGGCACAGGATATAATTGCTTAAAACGTTTAGAAGAAGTAAATGAATTACCCAAATTATTCCATTCCCTGGAGATTACTTCAGAAATAGCATCAGGGACAGGAAAAACTTCTGGAATAACTACAGGAGATTTAAAAACCTTATTTAAACATTTAGATTTAGTATCAAGAGGACCAGAATCCTCTATCTCTAATGCAATTAAGACCTCTTTAAGTAAAGAACGAATAAATTCCATTTTGAACAAATATGAAGATTTATCAGCATCAACCTCTGAAACAGAATCCTCTGAACCAGAGGAATTATTATCAGAATCAGAATGATGATGTTCACTTAAAAATTCATCTGAAAAATGATTAGTTTTAAAAGACCTTTTACGTTTACTAGAAGGAGGAATAACAGACATAGCCTTCTTAATGGATTTAGAAACAAAATCTCTTATGTTAACAGGAACACTCTGAGCATTAGATGTTGATGGAACAACAACAGGTAATGTAACATTACTAAAGGAAATATTATCTGCATTAACAAGTTTGTCATGAGATTCATTACAAACAACAGCTGGAGGAACAGATACCACAAGTTTACAGCAAATACACTTAACTTTGGTAGATCCAGTACCAGGCAGCGATTTTCCAGAAGTATCTTCTGACTCAGGGTCAATCTGGGACATCTTGCAATATGTAATAGAAAAAACAACATATAAAGCAAAATTGATCAAATTCCTTAAATGACAGTTTCAGGAATGGGAAAAAATGCCAGTAAACAAGCTTCTAGCAACCAGAAGCAATAAACAATGAGACTTAAATAATGTAGAGACAATAGTGACGCCCATAATTTTTAGCGCCAAAAAAGTCGCCCACATTATTTGGCGCCTAAATGCTTTTGGCACCAAAAATGACGCCACATCCGGTAACGCCAACACTTTTGGCGCAAAAAAACGTCAACAAAATGACGCAACTTCCAGTGACACGTATGACGCCGGAAACAAGAAAAAAAATTTGCGCCAAAAAAGTCCGCACCAAGAATGACGCAATAAAATGAAGCATTTTCAGCCCCTGCGAGCCTAACAGCCCACAGGGAAAAAAGTCAAATTTTAAGGTAAGAATTTTTTTTATTTATTCATATGCATTATCCCAAATATGAAACTGACTGTCTGAAATAAGGAACGTTGAACATCCTGAATCAAGGCAAATAAATGTTTAAACACATATATTTAGAACTTTATAAAAAAAGTGCCCAACCATAGCTTAGAGTGTCACAAAAATAAGACTTACTTACCCCAGGACACTCATCTACATGAAGTAGAAAGCCAAACCAGTACTGAAACGAGAATCAGTAGAGGTAATGGTATATATAAGAGTATATCGTCGATCTGAAAAGGGAGGTAAGAGATGAATCTCTACGACCGATAAAAGAGAACCTATGAAATAGACCCCGTAGAAGGAGATCATTGAATTCAAATAGGCAATACTCTCTTCACATCCCTCTGACATTCACTGCACGCTGAGAGGAAAACCGGGCTCCAACCTGCTGCGGAGCGCATATCAACGTAGAATCTAGCACAAACTTACTTCACCACCTCCATAGGAGGCAAAGTTTGTAAAACTGATTTGTGGGTGTGGTGAGGGGTGTATTTATAGGCATTTTGAGGTTTGGGAAACTTTGCCCCTCCTGGTAGGAATGTATATCCCATACGTCACTAGCTCATGGACTCTTGCTAATTACATGAAAGAAAGGGAGGTCTTACACGTTTCACGCCCCCTGGTGGCGCTTAGTCATCCTCCGAAGACTACGACTACTACCGGACCAGCAAAGTCCAACCCCCCAGCCAACGCCACAATGAAAATCGTTCCAACGAGATTGGACTCAAGTTGGAAAACAGAAGAAGACTAAGAAAGACTTGAGAGATCCCACAACCATGGACTGGGAAGCTCAAACACTAGAAGCTGAAGCACAGGTTACCTGATCTGAGTATTAAAAGACTAGCTTAAAATACTCTTAATTGCCTCTCTGAGGCTATATATAAATGTTATCACTACTGTTATAGTAATATATATATAGTTAGATAGATCTGTTTCGATGTAACATTGAATTCCTTTTAGGGAAAATTGACAGTTAGTTAAGAGTTATATGTTAAGGGGCACAATCTCACCTCACCAATCCTATACCTTCTTCTTATGTTAAATGGTAAGGATCAAAACTGCACCTCACTAACCTTATACCTTCTTTCTAGGCCATGGGTTCATTGCCTGTGGGAGACCTATATAACAGTTTCTAACCCCCCTCCCCTTACTAAACCCCTACCCCACCTTAACTATTCCTACTATCTTTGGTTACTAGGGCCTAGATTTGGAGTTTGGCGGTAGCCGTGAAAACCAGCGTTAGAGGCTCCTAACGCTGGTTTTAGGCTACCGCCGGTATTTGGAGTCATTAAAAAAAGGGTCTAACGCTCACTTTTCAGACGCGACTTTTCCATACCGCAGATCCCCTTACGTAAATTGCGTATCCTATCTTTTCAATGGGATCTTTCTAACTCCGGTATTTAGAGTCGTGTCTGAAGTGAGCGTTAGAAATCTAACGACAAAACTCCAGCCGCAGAAAAAAGTCAGTAGTTAAGAGCTTTCTGGGCTAACGCCGGTTCATAAAGCTCTTAACTACTGTACTCTAAAGTACACTAACACCCATAAACTACCTATGTACCCCTAAACCGAGGTCCCCCCACATCGCCGCCACTCAATTAAATTTTTTTAACCCCTAATCTGCCGACCGCCACCTACGTTATACTTATGTACCCCTAATCTGCTGCCCCTAACACCGCCGACCCCTATATTATATTTATTAACCCCTAATCTGCCCCCCTCAACGTCGCCTCCACCTGCCTACACTTATTAACCCCTAATCTGCCGACCGGACCGCACCGCTATTATTATAAAGTTATTAACCCCTAATCCGCCTCACTAACCCTATAATAAATAGTATTAACCCCTAATCTGCCCTCCCTAACATCGCCGACACCTAACTTCAATTATTAACCCCTAATCTGCCGACTGGAGCTCACCGCTATTCTAATAAATGTATTAACCCCTAAAGCTAAGTCTAACCCTAACACTAACACCCCCCTAAGTTAAATATAATTTACATCTAACGAAATTAATTAACTCTTATTAAATAAATTAATCCTATTTAAAGCTAAATACTTACCTGTAAAATAAATCCTAATATAGCTACAATATAAATTATAATTATATTATAGCTATTTTAGGATTAATATTTATTTTACAGGTAACTTTGTATTTATTTTAACCAGGTACAATAGCTATTAAATAGTTAAGAACTATTTAATAGCTAAAATAGTTAAAATAATTACAAATTTACCTGTAAAATAAATCCTAACCTAAGTTACAATTAAACCTATCAATAAATTAATTAAATAAAATACCTATAATTATCTACAATTAAACCTAACACTACACTATCAATAAATAAATTAAATACAATTCCTACAAATAAATACAATGAAATAAACTAACTAAAGTACAAAAAATAAAAAAGAACTAAGTTACAAAAAATAAAAAAATATTTACAAACATTAGAAATATATTACAACAATTTTAAACTAATTACACCTACTCTAAGCCCCCTAATAAAATAACAAAGCCCCCCAAAATAAAAAAATGCCCTACCCTATTCTAAATTACTAAAGTTCAAAGCTCTTTTACCTTACCAGCCCTGAACAGGCCCCTTTGCGGGGCATGCCCCAAGAAGTTCAGCTCTTTTGCCTGTAAAAAAAAACATACAATACCCCCCCAACATTACAACCCACCACCCACATACCCCTAATCCAACCCAAACCCCCCTTAAATAAACCTAACACTAAGCCCCTGAAGATCTCCCTACCTTGAGTCGTCTTCACCCAGCCGAGCCAAATTCTTCATCCAAGCGGAGCAAGAAGAGGTCCTCCATCCGGTAGAAGTCTTCATCCAAGCGGGGCAGAAGAGGTCTTCCATCCGATTGAAGTCTTCATCCAAGAGGCATCTTCTATCGTCATCCATCCGGAGCGGAGCTGCAGCATCCTGAAGACCTCCGACGCGGAACATCCATCCTGGCCGACGACTGAACGACGAAAGTACACTAACACCCATAAACTACCTATGTACCCCTAAACCGAGGTCCCCCCACATCGCCGCCACTCGATTAAATTTTTTTAACCCCTAATCTGCCGACCGCCACCTACGTTATACTTATGTACCCCTAATCTGCTGCCCCTAACACCGCCGACCCCTATATTATATTTATTAACCCCTAATCTGCCCCCCTCAACGTCGCCTCCACCTGCCTACACTTATTAACCCCTAATCTGCCGACCGGACTGCACCGCTATTATTATAAAGTTATTAACCCCTAATCCGCCTCACTAACCCTATAATAAATAGTATTAACCCCTAATCTGCCCTCCCTAACATCGCCGACACCTAACTTCAATTATTAACCCCTAATCTGCCGACTGGAGCTCACCGCTATTCTAATAAATGTATTAACCCCTAAAGCTAAGTCTAACCCTAACACTAACACCCCCCTAAATTAAATATAATTTACATCTAACGAAATTAATTAACTCTTACTAAATAAATTAATCCTATTTAAAGCTAAATACTTACCTGTAAAATAAATCCTAATATAGCTACAATATAAATTATAATTATATTATAGCTATTTTCGGATTAATATTTATTTTACAGGTAACTTTGTATTTATTTTAACCAGGTACAATAGCTAGTAAATAGTTAAGAACTATTTAATAGCTAAAATAGTTAAAATAATTACAAATTTACCTGTAAAATAAATCCTAACCTAAGTTACAATTAAACCTATCAATAAATTAATTAAATAAAATACCTATAATTATCTACAATTAAACCTAACACTACACTATCAATAAATAAATTAAATACAATTCCTACAAATAAATACAATGAAATAAACTAACTAAAGTACAAAAAATAAAAAAGAACTAAGTTACAAAAAATAAAAAAATATTTACAAACATTAGAAATATATTACAACAATTTTAAACTAATTACACCTACTCTAAGCCCCCTAATAAAATAACAAAGCCCCCCAAAATAAAAAAATGCCCTACCCTATTCTAAATTACTAAAGTTCAAAGCTCTTTTACCTTACCAGCCCTGAACAGGGCCCTTTGCGGGGCATGCCCCAAGAAGTTCAGCTCTTTTGCCTGTAAAAAAAAAACATACAATACCCCCCCCAACATTACAACCCACCACCCACATACCCCTAATCTAACCCAAACCCCCCTTAAATAAACCTAACACTAAGCCCCTGAAGATCTCCCTACCTTGAGTCGTCTTCACCCAGCCGAGCCAAATTCTTCATCCAAGCGGAGCAAGAAGAGGTCCTCCATCCGGTAGAAGTCTTCATCCAAGCGGGGCAGAAGAGGTCTTCCATCCGATTGAAGTCTTCATCCAAGAGGCATCTTCTATCGTCATCCATCCGGAGCGGAGCGGCAGCATCCTGAAGACCTCCGACGCGGAACATCCATCCTGGCCGACGACTGAACGACGAATGACGGTTCCTTTAAATGACGTCATCCAAGATGGCGTCCCTCGAATTCCGATTGGCTGATAGGATTCTATCAGCCAATCGGAATTAAGGTAGGAATATTCTGATTGGCTGATGGAATCAGCCAATCAGAATCAAGTTCAATCCGATTGGCTGATTGGATCAGCCAATCGGATTGAACTTCATGGGGTTTTTTTTACAGGCAAAAGAGCTGAACTTCTTGGGGCATGCCCCGCAAAGGGCCCTGTTCAGGGCTGGTAAGGTAAAAGAGCTTTGAACTTTAGTAATTTAGAATAGGGTAGGGCATTTTTTTTATTTTGGGGGGCTTTGTTATTTTATTAGGGGGGTTAGAGTAGGTGTAATTAGTTTAAAATTGTTGTAATATATTTCTAATGTTTGTAAATATTTTTTTATTTTTTGTAACTTAGTTCTTTTTTATTTTTTGTACTTTAGTTAGTTTATTTCATTGTATTTATTTGTAGGAATTGTATTTAATTTATTTATTGATAGTGTAGTGTTAGGTTTAATTGTAACTTAGGTTAGGATTTATTTTACAGGTAAATTTGTTATTATTTTAACTATTTTAGCTATTAAATAGTTATTGACTATTTAATAGCTATTGTACCTGGTTAAAATAATTACAAAGTTACCTGTAAAATAAATATTAATCCTAAAATAGCTATAATATAATTATAATTTATATTGTAGCTATATTAGGATTTATTTTACAGGTAAGTATTTAGCTTTAAATAGGAATCATTTATTTAATAAGAGTTAATTAATTTCGTTAGATTAAAATTATATTTAATTTAAGGGGGTGTTAGTGTTAGGGTTAGACTTAGCTTTAGGGGTTAATACATTTATTAGAATAGCGGTGAGCTCCAGTCGGCAGATTAGGGGTTAATAATTGAAGTTAGGTGTCGGCGATGTTAGGGAGGGCAGATTAGGGGTTAATACTATTTATTATAGGGTTAGTGAGGCGGATTAGGGGTTAATAACTTTATTATAGTAGCGCTCAGGTCCGGTCGGCAGATTAGGGGTTAATAAGTGTAGGCAGGTGGAGGCGATGTTGTGGGGGGCAGATTAGGGGTTAATAAATATAATATAGGGGTCGGCGGTGTTAGGGGCAGCAGATTAGGGGTACATAGGGATAATGTAAGTAGCGGCGGTTTACGGAGCGGCAGATTAGGGGTTAAAAATAATATACAGGGGTCAGCGATAGCGGGGGCGGCAGAATAGGGGTTAATAAGTGTAAGGTTAGGGGTGTTTAGACTCGGGGTACATGTTAGGGTGTTAGGTGCAGACGTAGGAAGTGTTTCCCCATAGCAAACAATGGGGCTGCGTTAGGAGCTGAACGCGGCTTTTTTGCAGGTGTTAGGTTTTTTTTTCAGCTCAAACAGCCCCATTGTTTCCTATGGGGGAATCGTGCACGAGCACGTTTTTGAGGCTGGCCGCGTCCGTAAGCAACTCTGGTATCGAGAGTTGCAGTGGCGTTAAATATGCTATACGCTCCTTTTTTGGAGCCTAACGCAGCCATTCTGTGGACTCTCAATACCAGAGTTAATTTAAAGGTGCGGCCAGAAAAAAGCCAGCGTTAGATACGCGGGTCGTTACCGACAAAACTCTAAATCTAGCCGTAGGTTAATAGCAAATGGTATATTGCTGCTGTCCGACTGCTCACATACCTGTTTACTATGGTTAAATTGTTTATATATATATGTTTATTATATGGAATATTGTCATATTTTATCTCAATTGCAATAGAAACATTGTGTTTTTGCTCTACAACCCATCTCACCTAATTACTCCAGGAAAAACATAGAGAAAGGTATCTTTACACTCATTTCCTGAACCTTATGCCCGGGTCCTATACTACAACACTAATTACTTTCCATTGCAGGCCCTAGCGAGAATTCGATCTGAGCCTTTGATTCCCGCAGGATGTATGAAACTATCTAGGTTTATCAGAAATGTATTAGCAAAACAAACCTTACGAATACATTATGTCACCAATTAAAATAATTTCCAACAATGTACAGGGTCTCCACTCTAACATTAAGAGGAAAAAGGCACTATCAGAGAACATGTACAAATCACTAAAAGCACAAATCATAATGTTAAAGGAAACACACTTTACCAGGGTCAGTACCCCCAAATATTGGGACAAATCATATCCACAATAATTTCATGCCATTAGCCATAAAAAAACAGGGGTGTCTCCATCCTTTTCCATGCATCTCTCAACTTTAAGGAAGAGGAAGTAATTACTGATACTGAGGGTAGGTACTTAATAGTCAGAGGACTTATTCACAATACTCCAGTAATCCTAGGTAACGTGTATGCTCCGAAATGAAAACCAATCATCCTTTATGTCTAAAGTAAGTAAGCAACTAACATTATGGAAAAAATATAAAATTATCATAGGAGGCGATTTCAACTTGACTCTTAACAATCAAGTTGATAGGGCTAGAAATGCAGCACAAGCCTCACAGACACCAGTTCACAATCAAAACATCCTAGGTGACTTCCTTCTTGACCACAATCTGATTAATGCATGGAGAACGACCAACAAACACACACGTGATTATACATTTTATTCACCAGTACATAAATCCTATTCTAGGATTGATTACATCCTCATAAGGCAAATCCTAATTCCATTATTAACTACAGCAAACATCCATACTTGTACTTGGTCTGATCACGCATTAGTGGAAGCGACCTTAAACGGTATCACTAACCACAATAGAACACAAATTGGGTCCTCAACCCCAGGCTACTTGGGAGTCAGTTGATTGTCCAAAACATTCATAAAATTATAACCCAGTTTCTAGAAACCAACACGGGTACCACTACTAATCCACTATTCACATGGGGAGCCTTAAAGGCCTCAATCAGAAGAAATCTTATAGATGAGTCGTCCAAACTTAATAAAGCTCACAGACATAGACTAGAGACACTAAAAAAAGATATTGAAGATTTATGACGTAGCGAAATTGACCACCCGCGTAGGAAGACAGCCCAATTATTAAAACAAAAAAGCAAAGAGTTAGATAACCTACTAACGGAAGATGCTACCAGAGCAATTAAATTACTGGACACCCATTATTTTGTACATTCAAACAAGCCAGATAGAATATTGGCAAATAAATTAAAAGAAATTATGAGGGCTACGGCGGTACCCCAACTTCAAGCTAAAAATAGGAGCATAACCAATAATCCTTTAGAAATAGCAAATCAGTTTGCTGATTTTTATTCAGAACTGTATAATTTGCCCAATCCCTCTGGGAAAACAGATAGAAAAGATGCCTTAAACAAGTTTCTAGAGAATAGTAAGCTTCCCTCCTTAATGACTGCAGACACCCAAGCTCTGAATGCACCAATTACCTTAGCTGAAGTATTATTAGCAATCAAAGAGTTAAAACCCAACAAGGCACCAGGACCAGATGGGTATACAGGTGCTTTCTACAAAACATTTAAAAATGTTATAGCCCCACAATTAGTGACAATCTTCAACTCCATTATGCAAGGCAGTACAATCCCTAACGAGATGCTGCTGGCGAGAATCTCAGTAATCCCTAAACCAGAAAAGAACAAGCAACACTGCAAGAACTATAGCCCCATATCTTTAATTAACCAAGATATCAAATTATTTACAAAAATATTAGCTAATAGATTAAATGAGCCCTTAACTTCGCTGATACATTCGGACCAAGTAGGTTTCATTAGAGCAAGAGAAGCGCCAGATAATGTCCGAAAAGTCATTGATCTAATAAATTTCGCATCACTGGATGGAGTGCCTTCTCTGCTTCTATCATTGGATGCGGAGAAGGCATTCGATAGAGTGGATTGGGGATATATGCATGCCATACTAGAGAAAGTGGGAGTGAAGGGAGAGTTTAATGCTATAACAGCCTTATATTCTACGCCAGCAGCATACATTAGATTAGCGGGTTATCAATCCAGGAATGTAGAAATCAGAAATGGAACAAGACAGGGATGCCCTTTATCCCCCCTGTTATTTGCCCTTTGTATTGAGCCTCTAGCTGTTAAAATCAGGGAATGCCCAGACATAACAGGAATCTCGATAGCGGAGAATCACTACAAGATGGCATTGTTTGCGGACGATGTCATTCTGACCCTGACAAAGCCCTTATTATCATTGCCCCCCCCTATATTCTATTCTACAAAAGTTTAGTACCCTATCGGGTTATAAAATTAACGATGAAAAATGCGAGGCATTGAGTATTAATATACCAGCACACACTAAAAAAAATTTGGAACTTAATTTTTCTTTCAAGTGGGCCAAAAAGACAATTAAATATTTAGGGATCAATCTCACCACTGATGTCCATTCCCTTTACCAACACAATTATAAGCCCCTCTTTTCGAGCATAAGACACCTTATGTCCAAATGGTCAAAATTTTAACTATCCCTTTTGGGGCGAATAGCAGCGTCCAAAATGACAATCCTGCCCAAGTTCCTCTATCTATTTCGATGTTTGCCTATCTCGGTACCACTTGTTGAACTCAATAAGCTACAGAAAGATATCCTTGCCTTTATTTGGAATAATAAAAGAGCTAGGATTAATAAGCAGATAATGATCAAACATAGGACTGGAGGGGGATTAGGCATACCACATCTTACCTCATATTATAATGCTGCAAGAATGGCGTAGACTAATCTATGGCACCATTTAACCAGTGATATACAGTGGATACACCTAGAAGCAGACATCATGGGAATTAAAGATATAGCAAAATTACTATGGGCCCCTAAAATAAATAGACCTCACCTGGGAAGGGCCTATATCGCTATTTCACATACGTGGGACAAGACAACATTAAAATACCCTTTACTAAACGTTAGATCAACAGTAGCACCACTAGTAGATCTCAATACATCTATTGCCAAAACGGTGCAAAGCAAATGGGAAAACAGATGCTTATACAGAATAGCGGACTCCCTTATTAATGGAAAGATTATGACAATTCAGCAGCATAATGAACTAGACCCAATGGACAGGCATAATTGGTTCCACTATTTACAATTAAGATCTAAAGTGATGGGGGCTATAGGCAATTCTCCACCATGTAAACCTACCCTATTTGAAATTCTATGTTTGGCAGAAATGAGAAGGAAAGGGTCAATTGCCAGATTATACCCCACTTTTAATATTACTGATCCTGAGGCTAAAACATCTTTGATGAAAAGGTGGGAGACTGATTTAGGTAAAGAATGGTCCATCCAGCAGTGGAATACAACACTGAAACAGGGCGCTTCCTTTTCCCTGCACTACAAGAAAATTTTATAAAATCATCATTCAGATGGTATCTCTATCCTACCAAGTTGTGCAGGATGGGGGGAGGAGGCACTAATGGCTGCTTTAGAGGATGTGGAGAAGAAGGCAACTATATCCATATGTGGTGGAATTGCTCCAAAATTCAACCACTATGGCAGAATACAGCCGCCCTACTAAGTAAAGTTTTTGATAGAGAAGTTGAACTTCTCCCTGAACATGGTCTATTGCATTTCCCAGTGGAGAGGTTTACGCTGAAACAAAATAAACTAATTGCATTAATGTGTACAGCAGTAAGGTTAGTCATAGCCAGGTTTTGTAAAACAGAACCACCAGGTTTCTATTTAATAGAACAAAAAATAGAATATTTCTATAAAATGTCTAGCTCAGCAGCAGACTTACTATCCACTAGGGATCAATTTATTGCTCTTTGGGAGCCCTGGATCATGTATACAGAAGCAAGAAAAAGAACTCGCCATAACTTACCAAATGATTAATGGACTATTTTATGATAAAAGTGGAAAAGATTCACAAGGTTCAGGAATAACCTGTTATACTCCTCATTATTTCTGGATAGATGGTTTAAATATAATGAACACTATTGTATGAGATATTGAAATAATTGTATTGTTATTTACATCTGTATTTTTGTTTTGAAATGTTATATTTTTTGACATATGCTAATAAAGGAGTTTTCTCTTGTTAAGTGTATCCAGTCCACGGATCATCCATTACTTATGGAATATATTCTCCTTCCCAACAGGAAGCTGCAAGAGTCCACCCACAGCAAAGCTGCTATATAGCTCCTCCCCTAACTGCCATATTCAGTCATTCTCTTGCAAGCCTCAACATAGATAGGAGGTCGTGAGAGTCTGTGGTGCTTTCTACTTAGTTTATTCTTCAATCAAAAGTTTGTTATTTTTAAATGGCACCGGAGTGTGCTGTTTATCTCAGGCAGTATTTGGAAGAAGAATCTGCCTGCGTTTTTTCTATGATCTTAGCAGACGTAACTAAGATCCATTTGCTGTTCTCACACATTCTGAGGAGTGAGGTACTTCAGAGGGGGAATGGCGTGCAGGTTTTCCTGCAGATAAGGTATGTGCAGTAAAATATTTTTCTAGGAATGGAATTGACTAAGAAAATACTGCTGATACCGAAGTAATGTAAGTAAAGCCTTAAATGCAGCGATAGCGACTGGTATCAGGCTTATTAATAGAGATACATACTCTTGTAAAAATGTGTTTTAAAACGTTTGCTGGCATGTTTAATCGTTTTTTAACATATGTTTGGTGATAAAACTTATTGGGGCCTAAGTTTTTTCCACATGGCTGGCTTAAATTTTGCATAGAAACAGTTAACTGAAGCTTCCCACTGTTGGCTGTGGCAGTTTGTTGTGTCTGTTTTTAAAAACGTCTATGTCATTTTTTTTTTTTTAAATCTGTTTTTTGCATTAAGGGGTTAATCATCCATTTGCAAGTGGGTGCAATGCTCTGTTACCTTATTACATGTACTGTAAAAATTTCGTTTGTTTTACTGCCTTTTTTTCACTGTTTTTCAAATGTTGACAAAATTTGTTTCTCTTAAAGGCACAGTAACGTTTTATATATTTGCTTGTTAACTTGATTTAAAGTGTTTTCCAAGCTTACTAGTCTCATTATTAGTCTGTTCTAACATGTCTGGCATAGAGGAAGCTCTGTGTTCATTATGTTTTAAAGCCATGGTGGAACCCCATCTTAGAATGTGTACCAGATGTACTGATTTCATGTTAAACAATAAAGATCATTTTTTGTCTTTAAAAACATTATCACCAGAGGATTCTGTCGTGGGGGTAGTTATGCCGACTAACTCTCCCCACGTGTCAGACCTTTTGACTCCCGCTTTAGGGACTCACGCTCAAATGGCGCCAAGTACATCAAGGGCACCCATAGCATTTCTTTTACCAGGGGATTCTGTCGAGGGGAAAGTTATGCCGACTAACTCTCCCCACGTGTCAGACCCTTCGACTCCCGCTTCAGGGACTCACGCTCAAATGGCGCCAAGTACATCAAGGGCGCCCATAGCGTTTATTTTACAAGACATGGCAAAGGTGGTGAATAATATTCTGGCAGCAGTATTAGTCAGACTACCTGAAATTAAAGGAAAGCAGTTAGCTCTGGGGGTAGATACAGAGCATACAGACGCTTTAAGAACCATGTATGATACTACCTCACAATATGCTTAGTCTGTGGGTGATTTTTTTTTTTACTCAGGGAAGATGATTTAACCTGATTCTGATATTTCTACATTTAAAATGTATGCTTGAGAACCTCCACTTGTTGCTCAGGGAGGCTTTGGCTGCTCTGAATGAATGTGTACAATCGCAGGGCCAGAGAAATTGTGTAGACTGGATAAATAATATGCAGTGCTGGTGTGTACTGATGTTTTTCCAATACCTAAAGAGGTTTACTAAAAATTTTTTTAATAAGGAATGGGATAGACCAGGTGTGCCGTTCTCTTCCCCTCCTATTTTTTAGAAGAATGTTTTCTAATAGTTACCACCACACGGGACTTCTGGCAGACAGTTCCTAAGGTGGAGAGAAGAGTTTCTACTCTAGCTAAGCGTACCACTACCTCTGACGAGGACAGTTGTGCTTTTTAGATCCAATGGATAAAAAATGTTTATTCAACAGGGTTTTATCCTGCAGCCCCTTGCATACATTGCTTCTGTCACTGCTGCTGCGGCGTTCTGGGTTGAGTCTCTTGATGAGGCTTTACAGTTAAGCGACTCCATTGGATGAATATATTTGACAAGCTTATGCTAGCCAATTCCTTTGTTTTCTGATGCCTTGTTCATTTGACTAGACTAACGGCTAAGAATTCTGTTTTTTACTATACTGGCGCGCAGAGCGCTATGGCTTATATCATGGTCAGCTGTCGTGACTTTAATAAATAAGCTACTTAACTTCCCTTCAAGGGGCAGACCCTATTCGGGCCTGGTTTGAAGGAGATTATTGCTTATATCACTGGAGGAAAAGGTCATGCCCTTCCTCAGGATAGGTCTAAATCAAGGGCAAAAAAAAAAAAAAAAAAAAAAAAGTCTAATTTTCGTACCTTTTAAAAACTTCAGGGTAGGTGTGGCATCCTCTTCCTCTAAGGCAAAACAAGAGGGAATTTTTGCTCAGTCCAAGGCGGTCTGGAGACAATCGGACCTGGAACAAAGATAAGCAGGCCAAGGAGCATGAAGGAACGGACCCCTATCCGGTAACGGATCCTATAGGGGGCAGACTTTCATTCTTTGCCCAGGCGTGGGCAAGAGATGCCCAGGATCCCTAGGCATTGGAATTTATATCCCAGAGATATCTTCTGGATTTCAAAGATTCCCCCCCAAAAAAAGGGGAGATTTCGCCTTTCACAATTATCTGCAAACCAGATAAAGAAGGAGGCATTCTTACATTGTGTACGAGATCCATCCAGTTCCAAGAGAGGAACAGGGACAGAGTTTTTACTCAAATCTGTTTGTGGTTCCCAAGGAGAGGGAGCCTTCAGACCTATTTTGGATCTAAAGATCTTAAACAAATTCCTCAGAATTCCGTCATTTAAGATGGAAACTATTCGTACCATCTTAACTATGATCCAGGAGAGTCAATAGAGGACTACAATGGATTTGAAGGATGCTTATCCTCACATTGTGATGCATAAAGATCACCATTGTTTTTCAGGTTTGCCTTTCTAGACAGGCATTACCAGTTTGTAGCTCTTTCCTTTGGGATATCTACAGCCCCAAGAATCTTTATGGAGGTTCTGGGGTCGCTTTGGCGGTCCTTAGACCGCGGGGCATAGAAGTGGCCCCTTATTTGGACGACATCCTGATACAGGCGTCAAACATCCAAATTGCCCAGTCTCATAAGGACGTAGTACTGGCATTTCTGAGATCACATGGGTGGAAAGTGAACAAGGAAAGAGTTCTCTATCCCCAATCTCAAGGGTTTCCCTCCTAGGGACTCTGATAGATTCTGTAGAAATGAAAATTTACCTGACGGAGTCCAGGTTGTCAAAGTTTCTAAATTTCTGCCGTGTTTTTTTCATCCCATCCGCGCCCTTCGGTGGCTCAGTACATGAATGAAATCGGCTTAATGGTAGCGGCAAGGGACATAGTACCGTTTGCACGTCTACATTTCAGACCGCTGCAACTATGCATGCTCAGTCAGAGGAACGGGGATTACACAGATTTGTCCCCCTGTTAAACCTGGACCAAGAGACCAGAGATTCTCTTCTCTGGTGACTATGTCGGGTCCATCTGTCCAAGGGTATGACCTTCCGCAGGTCAGATGGGACAATTGTTACAATAGATGCCAGCCTTTTAGGTTGGGATGCAGTCTGGAACTCCCTGAAGGCTCAGGGATAGTGGACTTAGGAGGAGACCCTCCTTCTAATAAATATTCTGGAACTGGGAGTGATATTCCATGCTCTTCAGACTTGGCCTCAGTTAGCAACTCTGAGGTACATCATACTCAGTCGGACAATATACACGACTGTGGCTTACATCAGCCATCAAGGGGGAACAGAAGTTCCCTAGCGATGTTAGAAGTCTTACAATAATTCACTGGACAGAGACTCACTCTTGTCTATCAGCTATCCATATCCCAGGTGTTGAGAACTGGGAGGTGGATTTTCTAAGTCGTCAGACTTTTCTTCCGGGGGAGTGGGATTTCCTCCGGAGGTCAAGACCAAGCAGGAGAGGGCTTTGGTGTTTTTGACAGCGCCTGCGTAGCCACGCAGGACCTGGTATGCAGATCTGGTGGACATGTCATCCTTTCCATCACGGTCTCTGCTTCTGAGACAGGTCCCTCTACCTCAGGGTCCTTTCAACCATCTAAATAGAATCAATCTGAGATGGACTGCCTGGAGACTGAACGCTTGATGTTATCAAAGCATGGCTTCTCCGAGTCAGTCATTGATACCTTAATACAGACATGAAAGCCTGTCTCTAGGAAAATTGAACATAGATATGGTGTAAATATCTGATTGTTATGAATCCAAGGGTTACTCATGGAGTAAAGTCTGGATTCCCAGGATATTATCTTTTCTCCAAGATATTTTTGAGAAAAGGGTTGTCAGCTAATTCCTTAAAAGGGGACAGATTTTTACTCTGTCTATTTTTTTGCACAAGCGTCTGGCAGGTATTCTAGACGTTCAGGCATTTGGTCAGGCTTTGGTTAGATCCAAGCCTGTGTTTAAAACTGTTGCTCCGCCATGGAGCTTAAACCTGATTCTTAAGGTTCTTCAAGAAGTTCCGTTTGAACCTTTTTTGTTCCATAGATATCAATCTTTATCTTGGAAAGTACCTTTTGGGTAGCTAATTCCTCGACTCGTAGAGTCTCCAAGTTATCTGTGTTACAATGTGATTCTCCTTATCTGGTCCTTCGTACGGATAAGGTAGTCCTGCGTACCAACCTGGGTTTTTTCCTAAGGTGGTATCTAACAAGTACATCACTCAAGAGATAGTTGTTCCATGCTTGTATCCTAATCCTTCCTCAAAGAAGGAACGTCTATTACACAATATTGGACGTGGTTTGTGCTTTAAAGTTTTACTTACAAGCTACTACAGTTTTCATCAAACGTTCACCTTGTTTGTTGTCTATTCTGGACAGAGGAGAGGTCAAAAGACTTCAGCAGCCTCTCTGTCTTTTTGGTTAAAAAGCATAATTCATTTAGCTTATGAGACTGCTGGACAGCAGCCTCCTGAAGGGATTACAGCTCATTCTACTAGAGCTGTGGTTTTCACTTGGGCCTTTTTTAAATGTGGCTTCTGTTGAACAGATTTACAAGACGGAGTCTTGGTCTGCGCTTCATACTTTTCAAATTTAACAAATTTGATACCTTGCTTCTTCGGAGGCTATTTTTGGGAGAAAGGGTTTTTTACAGGCAGTGGTAACTTCCGTTTAAGTACCTGCCTTGTCCCTCCCATCATCCGTGTACTTTAGCTTTGGTATTGGTATTCCATAAGTAATGGATGATCCGTGGACTGGATACACTTAACAAGAGAAAACATAATTTATGCTTACCTGATAAATTTATTTCTCTTGTAGTGTATCCAGTCCACGGCCCGCCCTGTCACTTTAAGGCAGGTAATTTTTTCATTTGAACTACAGTCACCACTGCACCCTATGGTTTTTCCTTTCTCTGCATGTTTTCGGTCGAATGACTGAATATGGCAGTTAGGGGAGGAGCTATATAGCAGCTTTGCTGTGGGTGGACTCTTGCAGCTTCCTGTTGGGAAGGAGAATATATTCCATAAGTAATGGATGATCCGTGGACTGGATACACTACAAGAGAAATAAATTTATCAGGTAAGCATAAATTATGTTTTCAACAAAAAAAAGCAGTGTTAAGAGGTCCTAACGCTGCTTTTTTACACCCACTGCTATTACGAAACTTTCAGGTTTAGGGGCACCGCACACTTCTTGGGCCTTACCGCAAATTGACTTACATTAACTTTGTAAAGTCTTTTTTCTATGGGACTTCCATAGCGCTGATATTACGAGTCTGTCCTGGGAGGCCAAAAAGTGAGCAGTACACCCTCTACCTCCAAGATCCCTAACGCATTTAAAAGTCAGTAGTTATGAGTTTTATGGTACAACGCCGTAACATAAAACTCATAACTAAAGTGCTAAAAAGTACACTAACACCCATAAACTACCTATTAACCCCTAAACCGAGGCCCTCCTGCATCGCAAACACTAAAATAAAATTTTTAACCCCTAATCTGCTGCTCCAGACATCGCCACAACTATAATAAACATATTAACCCCTAAACCGCCACACTCCCGCATCGCAAAAACGATTTAAATATTATTAACCCCTAATCTGCCGTCACTAACATCGCCGCCACCTACCTACATTTATTAACCCCTAACCTGCCGCCCCCAACATCGCCACCACTATACTAAATGTATTAACCCCTAAACCTAAGTCTAACCCTAACCCTAACACCCCCTAACTTAAATATAATTACAATAAATCTTAATAAAAATTAATATTATTACCTAAATAATTCCTATTTAAAACGAAATACTTACCTATAAAATAAACCCTAAGCTAGCTACAATATAACTAATAGTTACATTGTAGCTATCTCAGGGTTTATTTTTATTTTACAGGCAAGTTTGTATTTATTGTAACTAGGTACAATAGTTATTAAATAGTTATTAACTATTTAATAACTACCTAGCTAAAATAAATACAAAAGTACCTGTAAAATAAAACCTAACCTAAGTTACAATAACACCTAACCCAACCCTACAATTAAATAAATTAAAAGGACACTGAACCCAAATTTTTTCTTTTGTGATTCAGATAGAACATGAAATTTTAAGCAACTTTCTAATTTACTCCTAGTATCAAATATTCTTCATTCTCTTGGTATCTTTAGTTGAAATGCAAGAATGTAAGTTTAGATGCCGGTCCATTTATGGTGAACAACCTGGGTTGTTCTTGCTGATTGGTGGATAAATTCATCCACCAATAAAAAATTACTGTCCAGAGTTCTGAACTAATAAAAAAACATAATTTATGTAAGAACTTACCTGATAAATTCATTTCTTTCATATTGGCAAGAGTCCATGAGCTATGACATATGGGATATACATTCCTACCAGGAGGGGCAAAGTTTCCCAAACCTCAAAATGCCTATAAATACACCCCTCACCACACCCACAATTCAGTTTAACGAATAGCCAAGAAGTGGGGTGATAAGAAAGGAGCGAAAGCATCAACAAGGAATTGGAATAATTTTGCTTTATACAAAAAAATCATAACCACCACAAAAAAGGGTGGGCCTCATGGACTCTTGCCAATATGAAAGAAATGAATTTATCCGGTAAGTTCTTACATAAATGATGTTTTCTTTCATGTAATTGGCAAGAGTCCATGAGCTAGTGACCGACGTATGGGATAGCAAATACCCAAGATGTGGAACTTCCACGCAAGAGTCACTAGAGAGGGAGGGATACAAATAAAGACAGCCAATTCCGCTGAAAAATCAATCCACAACCCAAATCAAAAGTTTTAATCTGTATAATGAAAAAACTGAAAATATAAGCAGAAGAATCAAACTGAAACAGCTGCCTGAAGAACTTTTCTACCAAAAACTGCTTCTGAAGAAGAGAAAACATCAAAATGGTAGAATTTAGTAAAAGTATGCAAAGAAGACCAAGTTGCTGCTTTGCAAATCTGATCAACAGAAGCTTCATTCTTAAAAGCCCAGGAAGTAGAAACTGACCTAGTAGAATGAGCCGTAATTCTCTGAGGCGGGGATTTACCCGACTCCAAATAAGCATGATGAATCAAAAGCTTTAACCAAGACGCCAAAGAAATGGCAGAAGCCTTCTGACCTTTCCTAGAACCAGAAAAGATAACAAATAGACTAGAAGTCTTTCTGAAATCTTTATTAGCTTCAAAATAATATTTCAAAGCTCTTACCATGTCCAAAGAATGTAAAGATCTTTCCAAAGAATTCTTAGGATTAGGACACAACGAAGGGACAACTATTTCTCTACTAATGTTGTTAGAACTCACAACTTTAGGTAAAAATTTAAATGAAGTCCGCAAAACCGCCTTATCTTGATGAAAAATCAGAAAAGGAGACTCACAAGAAAGAGCAGATAATTCAGAAACTCTTCTAGCAGAAGAGATGGCCAAAAGAAACAATACTTTCCAAGAAAGTAATTTAATGTCCAGAGAATGCATAGGCTCAAATGGAGGAGCCTGTAAAGCCCTCAAAACCAAATTAACACTCCAAGGAGGAGAAATTGGCTTAATGACAGGTTTGATATGAACCAAAGCCTGTACAAAACAATGAATGTCAGGAAGATTAGCAATTTTTCTGTGAAACAGAACAGAAAGACCAGATATTTGTCCTTTCAAAGAACTTGCAGACAAACCCTTATCCAAACCATCCTGAAGAAACTGTAAAATTCTAGGAATTCTAAATGAAAGCCAAGAGAATTTATAAGAAGAACACCATGAAATGTAAGTCTTCCAAACTCGGTAATAAATCTTTCTAGACACAGATTTGCGAGCCTGCAACATAATATCAATCACTGAGTCAGAGAAACCTCTATGACTAAGCACTAAGCGTTCAATCTCCATACCTTCAAATTTAATGATTTGAGATCCTGATGGAAAAATAGACCTTGAGATAGAAGGTCTTGCCTTAACGGAAGTGGCCAAGGTTGGCAACTGGTCATTCGAACAAGATCCGCATACCAAAACCTGTGTGGCCATGCTGGAGCCACCAGCAGTACAAATGAACGCTCCATTATGATTTTGGAAATCACTCTTGGAAGAAGAACTAGAGGAGGAAAGATATAAGCAGGATGATAACGCATCCACTGCTTCCGCCTGAGGATCCCTGGACAGATACCTGGGAAGTTTCCTGTTTAGATGAGAAGCCATCAGATCTATTTCTGGAAGCCACCACATCTGAACAATCTGAAGAAACACATCTGGGTGAAGACCATTCTCCCAGATGTAAAGACTGGCGACTGAGATAATCCGCTTCCCAATTGTCTATACCTGGGATATGGACCGCAGAGATTAGACAGGAGCTGGATTCTGCCCATGCAAGTATCAGAGATACTTCTTTCATAGCCTGAGGACTGTGAGTCCCACCTTGATGATTGACATACGCCACGGTTATGACATTGTCTGTCTGAAAACAAATAAACGGTTCTCTCTGCAGAAGAGGCCAAAACTGAAGAGCTCTGAGAATCGCACGCAGTTCTAAAATATTGATTGGTAATCTCGCCTCTTGAGATTTCAAAACCCCCTGCGTTGTCAGAGATCCCCAGACTGCTCCCAAACCTGAAAGACTTGCATCTGTTGTGATCACAGTCCAGGTTGGACGAACAAAAGAGGCCCCTTGAACTATACGATGGTGATCTAGCCACCAAGTCAGAGATAGTCTAATATTGGGATTTTGCACCATTGGCTCAGCATACAAAGCTGAAGAGGTCTCATGTGAAAACAAGCAAAGGGGATCGCGTCCGATGCTGCAGTCATGAGACCTAAAACCTCCATGCACATAGCTACTGAAGGGAATGACTGAGACTGAAGGTTCCGACAAGCTGAAACCAATTTCAGACGTCTTTTGTCTGTTAGAGACAAAGTCATGGATACTGAATCTATTTGGAATCCTAAAAAGGTTACCCTTGTCTGAGGAATCAAGGAACTTTTTGGTAAATTGGTACTCCAACCATGTATTTGAAGAAACAACACTAGTTGATTCGTGTGAGATTCTGCAGAATGTAAAGACTGAGCAAGTACCAAGATATCATCCAAATAAGGAAACACCGCAATACCCGCTCTCTGATTACAGAGAGTAGGGCACCGAGAACCTTTGAAAAGATCCTTGGAGCTGTTGCTAGGCCAAAAGGAAGAGCAACAAATTGGTAATGCTTGTCTAGAAAAGAGAATCTCAGGAACTGATAGTGATCTGGATGAATCGGAATATGAAGATAAGCATCCTGTAAGTCCATTGTGGATATATAATGCCCTTGCTGAACAAAAGGCAGAATAGTCCTTATAGTCACCATTTTGAATGTTGGTTTTCTTACATAACGATTCAAAGTTTTTAGATCCAGAACTGGTCTGAAAGAATTCTCTTTCTTTGGAACAATGAACAGATTTGAATAAAACCCCAGACCCCGTTCCAGATATGGAACTGGCACAATTACCCCGGATAAATCCAGGTCTGAAACACACTTCAGGAAAGCCTGAGCCTTTACTGGGTTTACTGGAATGCGTGAGAGAAAGAAACTTCTCACAGGCGGTCTTATCTTGAAACCTATTCTGTACCCTTGAGGGACAATGTTCTGAATCCAATGATTTTGGATTGAATTGATCCAAACATCCTTGATAAATCGTAGTCTGCCCCCTACCAGCTGCGCTGGAATGATGGCCGCACCTTCATGCGGACTTAGGGGCTAATTTTGGTTTTCTAAAAGGCTTGGATTTATTCCAGACTGGAGAAGGCTTCCAATTGGAAACTGTTCCTTTAGGGGAAGGATCAGGTTTAAGTTCCTTATTCTGACGAAAAGGAATGAAAACGGTTAGCAGCCCTAAATTTGCCCTTAGATTTTTTTATCCTGAGGCAAAAAGGCTCCCTTCCCCCCAGTGACAGTTGAGATTATAGAATCCAACTGAGAACCAAATAATTTATTACCTTGGAAAGAAAGAGATAGCAACGTTGACTTAGAAGTCATATCCGCATTTCAGGATTTAAGCCATAAAGCTCTTCTAGCTAAAATAGCTAAAGACATATATCTGACATCAATTCTAATGATATCAAAAATGGCATCACAAATGAAAATATTAGCATGTTGAATTAGCTTAACAATGCTATACACATTAGGATCTGGTACTTGTTGCGCTAAAGTTTCCAACCAAAAAGTTGAAGCCGCAGCAACATCAGCCAAAGAAATAGCAGGCCTAAGAAGATGACCTGGACATAAATAAGCCTTCCTTAGATAAGATTCAAGCTTCCTATCTAAAGGATCTTTAAAAGAAGTACTATCCGCCGTAGGAATAGTAGTACGCTTAGCAAGAGTAGAGATAGCCCCATCAACTTTGGGGATCTTTTCCCAAAACTCCAATCTATCAGTCGGCAAAGGGTACAGCTTCTTAAACCTTGGAGAAGGAGTAAATGAAGTACCCAGACTATTCCATTCCCTAGAAATTAGCATCAGGAACTGGAAAAACCTCTGGAATAACTACATGAGGTTAAAAAACCGAATTTAAACATTTACTGTTTTTAATATCAAGAGGACTAGTCTCCTCCATATCTAATGCAATCGACACCTCTTTTAATAAAGAACGAATATACTCCATTTTAAATAAATATGAAGATTTGTTAGTGTCAATATCTGAGGCAGAATCTTCTGAACCAGATAGATCCTCATCAGAGATAGATAAATCAGAATGCTGTCGGTCATTTAAAAGTTCTTCGAATTTATGAGATGTTTTAAAAGACCTTTTCCATTTATTAGAAGGTGGTATAACAGACAGAGCCTTCTGAATAGAATTAGAAACAAATTCTCTCACATTAACAGGAATATCCTGAACATTAGATGTTGAAGGAACAACAACAGGTAATGGATTACTACTAATGGAAATATTGTCTGCTTTTGAAAGTTTATCATGACAACTAACACAGCCGGAGGAACAGTTACCACAAGTTTACAACATATGCTCTTAGCTTTGGTAGAACCGACATCAGGCAGCAGCATTCCAGAAGTAGATTCTGATACAGGGTCAGTTTGAGACATCTTGCAATATGTAAATAGAAAAAAAACAACATATAAAGCAAAATGATCAATTTCCTTATATGACAGATTCAGGAATGGGAAAAAATGCAAACAGAATAAGCTTTTGTAAACCAGAAGCAAAAAGAAATAATGACTTAAATAATGTCAAAAAATCTGGCGCCAAGTATGACGCCCACAATTGACAAAATATTTTTTGGTGCCAAAAACGTCTGCAATAAACACGAGCGTCATAGAGGACACAACTATGTGAAGACTTTCGGCGCCAACTAAGATGCCGGAAATTACGTCATACAAACGTAATTCTCGCACCAAAACATTTAACAGCCCGCAATTTTAGAAAAAAAAACAAAAAACAATTTGTAAGATTTTCAGGTAAGAAAAAATGTATTCATATGCATTTCCCAAAAATGAAACTGACAGTCTGTAAAAAGGAAATATACTGATTAACCTGAATCATGGCAAATATAAGTATAAAAACATATATTTAGAACTTTACATATAAAGTGCCAAACCATAGCTGAGAGTGTCTTAAATAAAAGAAAACATACTTACCAAAAGACACTCATCTACATATAAAGAAATAGAGAAGGCGCCACATAGCATAATTCTGTATAGTGTATCAAGATATAAATTGTAGCTCAAATGCACTCACGTGTAGAAAAGCACCAAGATGTGGTGCTGGCTGGGCAAACCGGAACCTCAGAGTTGTCCGGTAAACTCTACTCTCAAGCAAAGACTCCCAGAATCCAAAATGGTGTTCACCAAAGAGGCTATGTTGTCAGAAAAGCACTGTTCCGCCTCCAACAGTTTAAAAATTACTCCAAATGAGAGTATCCAGAGAGAAGCAAAGTAGCAAGTTTGTATATATTAAAAGTGTTTATTAAAACACATTAAAAAGACAGCAACGCGTTTCTCAGTATCATGTACTGTTTCCTCAGGCTCTGGACAACTTGTTTACCGGACAACTCTGAAGTTCCGGTTTGCCCAGCCAGCACCACATCTTGGTGCTTTTCTACACGTGAGTGCATTTGAGCTACAATTTATATCTTGATACACTATACAGAATTATGCTATGTGGCGCCTTCTCTATTTCTTTATAGATTAACTCGTTGTGGATGGCCTTATACATCGAGGAGAGCTGCCTTACATCTCTATAATTATTGGGGATACTTTTGGACTTTATTTGGACTTTATTTTTGTCTATTTGGATGTTTATATTTACATTTTTTATTTATTTTTTTCAAGCTATTTGTCAGGGTTACTGCTTGCTAATGATCTGTCCCTTTAAGAGCCTCCTATATCAAGCACTTCCCCCCAGCATTCATTGCTGGTTAATTGAGAAAGGATTCACAGCACAAGCGTTACACTGAGAGTTTTCCTCACTCTCCAACAGCCTCATAAATTCTTATTTGAAGAGTTACTGATAACATCTCTTATTTTTCATTCCTACATCTAGCAGCTCTTCTACTCAATTCAACACTGGAAGATATTTCATACTATAAGGAAATCAAACTAACTCGACATCAAACCCTGAAGCATTTACAAGGTAACAGGATTCAAGCAGCTTCATACACAGCACAGCAAGTAGCGGTGACGTCATCAGCTGCAGCCGCAACCGCTCTCCCTCTGAGTACCACGCTGCTGTTCATAACAAACGGACAAGTAACAATTCCTGTGTTCTCAGGTCAGACTTAATTATTTTATTATTAATCGTTATCCTTACTTATTTTGATGAACTTTACCTGCCTAATTAAGGAATACTATATTTTACGTTACTGCTTAATTTGAACTGTTTGCATTATCAAATGCCCTGAAAGTAATACAGTTTATGAAGTTAATAAACTGTCACTTATTGGGCAAATAGTAATACATTATATGAAGCACTGACAACGAATTCATCAAGCTTCTTTTATGTTACAAACCTACTTTTGAGGAAATTGTTGGTTCTTATTTATAAAACAAAATTAAATGCTTGTACAAATTGCTACAAATACAGACTATTACAGAATTAACCAGCCATAAGGAAGAAAGGATTTAGTGTTTGTGTACACAGAATTATCCTATACTAAACATATACTTTCAACAGCAATTATGGAACAAGATCTTTTAAGTGATAAAGTTCAAGTCTTGTCAGACAGATTAGAAGCTTTATCAGGTTCTTTCCATGAATTACAAGTGGAAAATCAGGCTTTGAAGGCCTGCTTAAGAGAGACTCTGGCACCTAAACCTGCAAGTGCAGATTCTATCCCTGAACCTATGGTCTCCCCCCCAGAAAAATTCTCTGGTGACCGTTCAAGATTCAGAGAGTTTAAAAACTCCTGTTTGTTGCTTTTTCAATTAAAGCCACGTACTTATCCCACAGAAAGATCAAGAGTGCTCACTGTGATATCATATTTGAGGGGGGAACCTAGGGCTTGGGCTGACTCTTTTTTTGAAAATGATGATGCAATACTGGGATCTCTAGATGAATTCTTTGATCAAATGTCAGCATTATATGATGACCCTTTCAAACAGGTCACAGCTGAAAACTTACTTAGATCTTTAAAACAAAGAAAGAACCCAGTGGAGTCTTACATCACACAATTTAAAATTTCTGCCCGTGATTCGGGATGGAATGAGGTCTCCCTTAAAACTCAATATCGTTTAGGATTATCTGAGGATATAAAGGATGAGCTTTCACGCACAGGTATTCCAGATTCATTGGAAGATTTCTTTTCTCTCACTATTAACATAGATAGACGGCTTAGGGAACGCCGCTCTGAAAAGGCTAGCGGTACAAAAAGCTTTCTCTCCACACCTGTTTATCAAACTAAGGAATCACCACAACCTATGGACATAGGCTTCATAAAGGGTCCCCTCTCCTCTCAGGAAAAGTCTAGGAGGAAGTTGCATAGTTTGTGCATGTATTGTGCCTGCCCTTCACATGAAGTAAAGGACTGCCCAGTTCTGGCTAGGAATAAGAAGGGTAGGTTGCCTAACATCTCTGAATCCCTGTTAATGAAAACCATTAAACCATCATATTTAACTATCCCTATTATTTTACAGTGGGATCAAATCAGGATAACAACTGAAGCTATCCTGGACACCGGCTCATGTAGAAATTTTGTTGATTTTTCTTTTGTGAAACAGAATAAAATACCTCTGGTCTCTAAGAAAACTCCAGTCTCTGTGAAGGTCATTGATGGCTCTTTTTTAAAATCAGGTCCTGTCACACACCAAACTACACCATTACAGGTAATATCTTGCACACACATCACAGAAACACTCACTTTTGATGTCATATCTTCACCAATGTTTAATGTAATCCTTGGTATAAATTGGTTTTGTAAACACAAACCAACTATAAACTGGAATGACCTCAGTTTATCTTTTCCTCATCTCACTCAAAATAGTGAGACATCATCAGATTTAATTATGCTACAGGTTGAGGATAATATTTTACCCAAACAATATGCAGACTTCTCAGATGTTTTTAATAAAAAAGAAGCTGAATGTTTGCCCCCTCATAGGGATTACGATTGTCCTATTGATCTACTCCCAGGAGTTTCAATTCCCTATGGACATATCTACCCCCTTTCTAAACCAGAATTAGAACACCTTAAAAATTATATCGATGAGAACCTCCGAAAAGGTTTTATAAGACCTAGTACCTCTCCTGCAGGTGCAGGCATATTTTTTGTTACCAATAAAGATGGCACGTTAAGACCAATCATTGATTACAGGGAATTGAACAGGCGTACCAGAAAAAACAGGTACCCCCTACCTTTAATCCCTGAATTAATTGAAAGATTAAGGGGGGCCTCAATTTTCACTAAATTGGATCTTCGAGGTGCCTATAATCTTATACGAATGAGAGCTGGCGACGAATGGCTCACTGCTTTTCGGACTAGATATGGGCTATTCGAATATACAGTGATGCCATTCGGTCTGTGCAATGCCCCAGCAACATTCCAATGCTTAATCAATGATCTTTTCAGAGATATTTTGGATGTATATGTTGTTGTCTATTTGGACGATATTCTAGTTTACTCACAAAATTTAGATCAACATAGAATGCATGTTAGAGAGGTTCTCACTAGGTTACGAAAAAATAACCTATACGCTAAACTAGAAAAATGTATATTTGAATCAAATAATATCTCTTTTCTGGGGTATAACATCTCTCCTGAAGGAATCAAGATGCAAGATGACAAGGTTCAGGCCATTCATAATTGGCCGACTCCTCAATGTAAGAAAGATGTTCAACGTTTCCTTGGCTTCTCAAATTATTATAGGAAATTCATTCCTGGATTTGCTGCTATTACCAAACCTCTTACTGAACTCACCAAATTGAATCATCCTTTCAGGTGGACAAGCCATACTCAACAGGTATTTGACCTTTTAAAAAATAAATTCACTACAGCACCCATTCTCCAATACCCGGATTTAGAAAAGCAATTTATCCTGGAAGTTGACGCTTCTGAGTTCGCAATAGGGGCAATCCTCTCTCAAAGGAAATCATTCAAAGAACCCTTACATCCGGTCGCATTCTTCTCTAGATTGATGCAACCAGCAGAGTTAAATTATCCAGTTGGCGAGAAAGAATTACTTGCAATAAAGTGTTCCTTCGATCACTGGAGGCACTTGCTTGAGGGTGCAACACAACCAACTGTCATATATACTGACCACAAAAATCTGCAATATCTTCAGTCTAATCGAACTCTATCCTCCAGACAATTACGCTGGAGTCTTTACTTCTCTCGTTTCCATTACATCATTACCTACAGGCCTGGTACAAAAAATGGCAAGGCTGACGCCCTCTCTAGACAAGGTCCTAAACCTATAATACCATGCATTCCTACTACTATTGTTCCTAAGGACTCTATCATTGGAGTTATAACAAGTCTAACTACAGTGATAAAAGATGCTACTGCTATTGATCCATCAGTACCTCATACAGATCTTACTTACAATTCTGATGGCTTACTCTATAAGGACGGGAAGCTATACATACCTCCAAATCTTAGATCTTCAATCTTGAAAACAGTTCATGAGTCTCCCCTTGCTGGACACATGGGAAGGGATAAAACTTTGGATTTACTTAAGAGATCTTTTTGGTGGCCTACTCTTAACCTCGATCTCAAAGAATATATTTCTAAATGTGTTATATGCGCAACCTCCAAACCTTCTAAACAACTCCCTGTGGGTCTTTTACAGCCTTTACCTGTACCTCAAGTACCCTGGGAGGTGGTATCCCTAGACTTTATCGTGGACTTACCTCTCTCTAACAAATATACCACTATAATGGTTGTCACCGATCTATTCTCAAAGATGGCACATTTCATACCGGTTACCTCCCTACCCACTTCCAAGTTCACCAGTGAATTGTTCATTCAAAACATTGTAAGACTGCATGGAATACCTAAAACCATCCTTAGTGACCGTGGAACCCAATTCACATCTAAGTTCTGGAGAAATTTGTGTGCTGCTCTGCATATAGAACAAAAACTCACCACTGCTTACCATCCTCAGACGAATGGGCAGACGGAGAGGGTGAACCAGTGGCTAGAGCAATACCTACGTTGTTTCTGCTCTCACCAACAAGATTCTTGGGCCACCTACTTGCCCCTAGCAGAATTTGCCTATAATAATAATAAGAGTTCTACAACTGGCACATCACCATTTTTTATAAATTATGGTTTACATCCAAATTTCACACTACTTCCGAAGATTGACACCCCATGTCCTCAGGTGAATGATCTGGTTAATGACATTTCTGCTAACTTTTCTTCAATTCGTGAACATATTCTTCAGGCACAGGCATCACAACGCAGGTACTACGATCTTCGCCACAGACCTAGTCCTCAATATTCCGTAGGACAACAAGTATGGCTCTCCACTAAGAACCTCAAGATACCTTATCCTTGTAGGAAACTAGGTAAACTCTTTTTGGGTCCTTACCCTATCGTCAGGGTAAATGGTCCAACAACAGTTACACTCCAACTACCATCAACTTTTAAGATACATCCAACTTTCCATGTGTCTCTTATCAAACCTTGCAACCTACCCATAACAAATATTACATCAGAAGACCCAATACCTTCTGCTAATCTTGATTGCCAGTATGAGGTTCATAGCATTCTGGATTCTAGACTACGTCGTGGGAATCTTTTCTATTTGGTTCATTGGAAAGGTTTTGGCCATGAGGATGATTCCTGGGAGCCTGCCTCGAACATATCTGCTCCACGTCTGATTTCCCTCTTCCATAGACGTAACCCTGATCGTCCTAGGCCTTGAACCTCGCTGTGGTTCTTTTTGTGGGGGGCTCTGTCAGGGTTACTGCTTGCTAATGATCTGTCCCTTTAAGAGCCTCCTATATCAAGCACTTCCCCCCAGCATTCATTGCTGGTTAATTGAGAAAGGATTCACAGCACAAGCGTTACACTGAGAGTTTTCCTCACTCTCCAACAGCCTCATAAATTCTTATTTGAAGAGTTACTGATAACATCTCTTATTTTTCATTCCTACATCTAGCAGCTCTTCTACTCAATTCAACACTGGAAGATATTTCATACTATAAGGAAATCAAACTAACTCGACATCAAACCCTGAAGCATTTACAAGGTAACAGGATTCAAGCAGCTTCATACACAGCACAGCAAGTAGCGGTGACGTCATCAGCTGCAGCCGCAACCGCTCTCCCTCTGAGTACCACGCTGCTGTTCATAACAAACGGACAAGTAACAATTCCTGTGTTCTCAGGTCAGACTTAATTATTTTATTATTAATCGTTATCCTTACTTATTTTGATGAACTTTACCTGCCTAATTAAGGAATACTATATTTTACGTTACTGCTTAATTTGAACTGTTTGCATTATCAAATGCCCTGAAAGTAATACAGTTTATGAAGTTAATAAACTGTCACTTATTGGGCAAATAGTAATACATTATATGAAGCACTGACAACGAATTCATCAAGCTTCTTTTATGTTACAAACCTACTTTTGAGGAAATTGTTGGTTCTTATTTATAAAACAAAATTAAATGCTTGTACAAATTGCTACAAATACAGACTATTACACTATTATATATACTTGTATGTTTATGCCTAAGTGATATTATGTTTAGGAATTATATGCACTAAGAACTGTGAACCATCTACAATTTTGTTATTATTCCATATCTAGATAGCGCCCCTATTTCATATATTATTGTATATTCCTTTTTGGGTATACATATATATATATATATATATATATATATATATATATATATTTTGTTACTCATCTACATATAGCAGATAGCCAAACCAGTACTGAAACGAGAATCAGTAGAGGTAATGGTATATAAGAGTATATCGTCGATCTGTAAAGGGAGGTAGGAGAAGAATCTCTACGACCGATAACAGAGAACCTATGAAATAGATCCCCGTTAGGATGACCATTGCAATCAATAGGTAATACTTCCTTCAAATCCATCTGTCATTCACTGCACTCTGAGAGGAAACCAGGCTTCAGCATGCTGAGAAGCGCATATCAACGTAGAAATCTAGCACAAACTTACTTCACCACCTCCATAGGAGGCAAAGTTTGTAAAACTGAATTGTGGGTGTGGTGGGGGGTGTATTTATAGGCATTTTGAGGTTTGGGAAACTTTGCCCCTCCTGGTAGGAATGTATATCCCATACGTCACTAGCTCATGGACTCTTGCCAATTACATGAAAGAAAGCTTAGATGCCTTATTTTTCAAATTAAGATAGCAAGAGAACGAAGACAAATTGATAATAGGAGTAAATCAGAAAGTTGCTTAAAATTGCATGCTCTATCTGAATCACGAAAGAAAAAATTTGGGTTTAGTGTCCCTTTAACTAAATTAAAAACAATTAAGTAAATTAAATTAAATTAGCTAAAGTACACCCCCCACTAATTTACAGAAAATAATAAACAAATTACAAGATATTTAAACTAATTACACCTAATCTAATAGCCCTATCAAAATAAAAAAAGCCCCCCCAAAATAAAAAACCTAGCCTAAACTAAACTATCAATACCCCTTAAAAGGGCCTTTTACCTGTAAAAAAAATACAAACAACCCCCCCAACAGTAAAACCCACCAACCACACAACCAACCCCCCAAATAAAATACTATCTAAAAAAAACTAAACTCCCCATTGCCCTGAAAAGGGCATTTGGATGGGCATTGCCCTTAAAAGGGCAGTTAGCTCTATTGCAGGCCCAAACCCTAACCTAAAAATAAAACCCACCAATACACCCTTAAAAAAACCTAACACTAACCCCCTGAAGATCGACTTACAGTTCTGAAGACCGGACATCCATCCTCAAGGAAGCGGCAGAAGTCTTCATCCAAGCCGGGCCGAAGTCCTCAATGAATCCGGGAGAAGTCTTCATCCAAGCCGGGCGAAGTGGTCCTCCAGACGGGCAGAAGTCTTCATCCAGACAGCATCTTCTATCTTCATCTATCCGACGTGGAGCGGGTCCATCTTCAAGACATCCGACACGAAGCATCCTCTTCATCCGACGATTAAAGATGAATGAAGGTTCCTTTAAGTGACGTCATCGAAGATGGCATCCCTTAGATTCCGATTGGCTGATAGAATTCTATCAGCCAATCAGAATTAAGGTAGAAAAAATCCTATTGGCTGATGCAATCAGCCAATAGGATTGCGCTCGCATTGTATTGGCTGATTGGAACAGCCAATAGAATGTGAGCTCAATCCTATTGGCTGATTGGATGAGCCAATAGGATTGAACTTCAATCCTATTGGCTGATTGCATCAGCCAATAGGATTTTTTCTACCTTAATTCTGATTGGCTGATAGAATTCTATCAGCCAATCGAAATCTAAGGGACGCCATCTTGGATGACGTCACTTAAAGGTACCTTCATTCAGTAAGAAGACTCCGGATGAAGAGGATGCTCCACGTCAGATGTCTTGAAGATGGACCCTTTCTGCGTCGGATGGATGAAGATAGAAGATGCCGTCTGGATGAAGACTTCTGCCCGTCTCGAGGACCACTTTGCCCGGCTTTGATGAAGACTTCTCCCGGCTTTGTTGAGGACTTCGGCCCGGCTTGGATGAAGACTTCTGCCGCATCCTTGAGGATGGCTGTCCGGTCTTCAGAACTGTAAGTCGATCTTCAGGGGGTTAGTGTTAGATTTTTTTAAGGGTGTATTGGGTGGGTTTTATTTTTATGTTAGGTTTTGGGCTTGCCATAGAGCTAACTGCCCTTTTAAGGGCAATGCCCATCCAAATGCCCTTTTCAAGGCAATGGGGAGCTTAGGTTTTTTTAGATAATATTTTATTTGGGGGGTTGGTTGTGTGGGTGGTGGGTTTTACTGTTGGGGGGGTTGCTTGTATTTTTTTTTTACAGGTAAAAGAACTGATTTCTTTGGGGCAATGCCCTGCAAAAGGCCCTTTTAAAGGCTATCGATAGTTTAGTTTAGGCAAGGTTTTTTTTTATTTTGGGGGGGCTTTTTATTTTGATAGGGCTATTAGATTAGGTGTAATTAGTTTAAATATCTTGTAATTTGTTTATTATTTTCTGTAATTTAGTGGTTTTTTTGTTTGTACTTTAACTAATTTAATTCAATTTATTTAATTGTTTTTAATTTAGTTAATTTATTTAATTGTAGGGTTAGGTTAGGTGTTATTGTAACTTAGGTTAGGTTTTATTTTACAGGTACTTTTGTATTTATTTTAGCTAGGTAGTTATTAAATAGTTAATAACTATTTAATAACTATTGTACCTAGTTAAAATAAATACAAACTTGCCTGTAAAATAAAAATAAACCCTAAGATAGCTACAATGTAACTATTAGTTATATTGTAGCTAGCTTAGGGTTTATTTTATAGGTAAGTATTTCGTTTTAAATAGGAATTATTTAGGTAATAATATTAATTTTTATTAAGATTTATTGTAATTATATTTAAGTTAGGGGGTGTTAGGGTTAGGGTTATACTTAGGTTTAGGGGTTAATACATTTAGTATAGTGGCAGCGACGTTGGGGGCGGCAGATTAGGGGTTAATAAATGTAGGTAGGTGGCGTCGATGTTAGGGACGGCAGATTAGGGGTTAATAATATTTAACTAATGTTTGCGAGGCAGGAGTGCAGCGGTTTAGGGGATAATATGTTTATAATAGTGGCGGCGACGCTGGGGGCGACAGATTAGGGGTCAATAAGTGTAGTTAGGTTGCGGCAACATTGGGGGAGGGAGATTAGGGGTTAATAAATATAATGTAGGTGTCGGCGATGTTGGGGGCAGCAGATTAGGGGTTCATAAGTATAATATAGGTGGCGGCGGTGTCCGGAGCGGCAGATTAGGGGTTAATAAGAATAATGTAGGTGTTGGCGATGTCGGGGGCGGCAGATTAGGGGTTAATAAGTGTAAGATTAGGGGTGTTTAGACTCTGGGTTCATGTTAGGGTGTTAGGTGTAAACATAAAATGTATTTCCCCATAGGAATCAATGGGGCTGCATTACTGAGTTTTACGCTGCTTTTTGGCAGGTGTTAGACTTTTTCTCAGCCGGATCTCCCCATTGATTCCTATGGGAAAATCGTGCACAAGCACGTATGACCAGCTCACCGCTGACTTAAGCAGCTCTGGTATTGGAATGCGGTAAGGAGCTCAATTTTGCTCAACGCTTACTTCTTGCCTTTTAACGCCGGGTTTGTAAAAACCCGTAATACCAGCGCTGCAGGTAAGTGAGCGGTGAGACAAAACTGCTCCTTAGCACCGCATAGCTTTTAAAGCAAAACTCGTAATCTGGCTGTATGTATGCTGGCATTAAATACTAAAGATAATTAACAGCAATTTTAGATACTCTCCGATAGTAATCCTGACAGTTAATGTGAGGTGGTGGAGAAAAATTATTGATTAATATGTAACTAATATATGTATCATATTTGAACTAGGCAACATTATTTGCCAATAACGATAGTTTACTATTAATGCAATCTCTCTCCACTGCGCTATAATATACTTTTCAGTATATGCTTTAAAAATTCATATTCTCTCTGGGACACAACCTTGCTCATAATATTAAAACAGATAGCCATGAATAGATAATGTATTAATAAAGTGAAGGTTGTTTTAAATCTTTCCCAGATAAAACGTATTGCTGTTAATCAACCACTAATACCTTTGCCATTACAATTACTATAGGATACAATTTTAGCCCTTTCTGGTATAACTGTACCCCCTAGTTTGTATTTTTTTTATAATACTACATTGTTAAAAAAAATATCCTTTAAAGTTATAGCACCTATTAGAATAATAGACTGCTTTAAATATCTTTGGATAGTGGATACCCTCTCTTACTATTTGGTTGTACATATAAGTTAAATGGAGACACAGATTCTATAATGACATACTTCAACCCATAGAGGAACTCTGGTATCCTAGTGTTAACACAGACTCACAACCACTCTCAAACTTGTTCTAACATCCCCCCCCCCCAGTTTTGTTTTTATAATATATTCCAATAAAAGTTATATTGTATTTTGTTCGCCTTTTTCCTAATATATGAGGAATTTTGTAAATATTGTGGTAATTGGTGTGGTATGCTAACAAGTATACTCTTTTTGTGGTGACACACCACTTTGCTCCTTAGTATGAGCGCCCAGTGTCCCCTAATATTATAACTATTCCATTTTTACCATTTAGGGGTAAGCCAATTGGAGTGCCATTCGCTCTTTGTTTCTCTATCTGTCCTCTATTACTTATAGAGCATCCACTACCTATGCATGAGGATCCATGCATCTCGCAAAGTACTTGGGAAGTTTATTGTTCAAACGAGAGGCCAGGCCCATCAGATCTATCTCTGGTAGAGCCCAAAGATCCACAATCAAATTTAACACATCCTGATAAAGAGACTACTACCCTGGATTTAGAGACTGACGACTGATAAGGTCTGCCTGCCCCACTCCTGGGATGTGAATTGCAGATATTAGGCAAGAATTGACTTCTGCCCACTTTGAAATACCTCCATCACTGTGAGTTCCCCCCGATGGTTGACATAAGCTACTGCTGTGACATTATCTGTCTGGAAACTGAGATAAGATTCCCTTTTCAACAGAGGCCAAACTTGAAGGGCCCTGAAAATTGCACAGAGTTCTAGAATATTGATAGGTAACCTCGCCTCCTGAGGATCCCAAACCCCCTGTGCTGTCAGAGGTCCCCAAACAGCTCCCTAACCTGAAAGACTTGCATCTGTGGTGATCACAGACCAGGTAGGATGATCAAAAGAAGCCCCTGAATATTAAACTGATTATTCAGCCACCAAGTTAGAGACTGACTTGTACTGGAATCTAAGAATATATTTTGGATAAAGCTGAGTATAATCCCTGCACCATTGGCAGAGCATTGAGACGTAGTACTTCCATACACAGAGCCACTGAAGGGAATTAAAAAGACTGAAGCTTCAGACAAGCCGATACCAATTCATCCGTCTCTGCTCTGTTAGAGAAAGACTCATGGATACTGAGTCTATCTGGAAACCTATGAAAGTAACCTTTATCTGAGGAATCAAAGAACTCTTTGGCAAATTGATCCTCCAACCATGTCTTTGAAGAAACAACAATAGTTAATTGGTGTGATATTCTGCTAAAAGAAATGATGGAGCTAGTACCAATATATCATCCAGGTAAGGAAACACTGCAATACCATGAGTTCTGAAAACTGAATTTAAAAGATTATAAGGTTTATGATCAGTAGATTTAGGATGTTTTCCCCCCAAAGTGGCTAAGACCTCTTTTAAAAGAGAACTAATATGTTCAACTTTAAAAAAAAAAAATCCCAGAGGAAACTTCACCATCTTAAAATACTACAGTATCCCTTGGATCAGGGTATGTAGCACTTGTAGAAGGTAAAATCTGAACTGACCTTTTACGCTTATTTGAAGGCGAGAGAGCAGCCAAAGCCTCAGAGAAAGCAGCCTTGATGAATTATCTCATAGAAGGGGGCACTGCTTCAGAATTAACCTGTAATGAACAAAGAGTAGGTGCATTAGTACCCAAAGAAACATCATTAGATTGGTCTGCATACATCAACAAATTTAAACATGAGACACATAAATGAGCTCAAGAAGGCACTTCAGCTTTTTTTTACAATAAGCACACCTAATAATGGTAGAAAGTTGTTCAGAAGAATCAGTTTTGAGGGTAATTTTAAGGACATAATGCTGCTGCTCCATTATAGCATATAGCAAAGCTATGCAATAAACACTATAAAACTACTTTAAGAAAGCTCTTGAGGAAAGGAAACCATATACCCCGCCTAAGCTTTACAGAGACAATGCATGCTAAGCTGAGTTGAACATAGAAAACATAACTATTGAACGTGCACCAAACAACTGAATGTTTAAATGGCAAAGAGCGTGCCAAAAAAAATGTGTGCATAACTGAGAAAATGTGCACTTATCCGATGTGCGTACATCAACGCGAGGACGTGCGCTAACCCGACAGATAAAACCCGGTGCAAGAAACTAATCTGTAACTCCTAGAAGGCTAAGAGACTTGTGCTAGCCGGATGAGTGTAAACCCGATGAGCACAAACCCAGCATGCGAAAACAGACCGACGTGTGAAAAATGAATGGTGCCAAAAACCCACCAAGTGCAAAGCAAGGAAAATAGTGAAGGATCTGTCCCATGGCCATATATAATTACACATATAGAAAAACTTTTAAATATTTAAAAGTGTCCATAAAGTAGCTAAATTAGTGTCTATATATAAAAAATAAAATATACTTACCCAAAGACACTCGTCCGCTATCAGACAAGTAGCAGACAGCCAAACCAGTACTGAAACATATCAGTAGAGGTTATGGAACCGGAGTGTAATGTAGATCTATAAAGGGAGGCAGAAGACATGTGCCGGGTCTGTCGTTACATTGGGTGAAAATTTGTGTTATTAGTAGTTTTTGAGATATTTTTAGTTATTTCAAACTAAAATTTAAGATGGTGCCATAAGCACAGTTTTGCATATGCATGCTTTATAGCTTTTGTAAATGATCTTCTCTGTTATTACTGAATGCTGCACACAGTTCTCTGTCACTTTCTCAAACATGGCAACTAGATGTAGGAGTGAGTGATGAGAATATTACACTATAGTAAAATGATTTATAAGAGGAGAATCTTACAATATAATTATTTTCGGCTAAATTACAAGTTTTGTTTTATGGTGTGGTACCGCTAAAGCGCTGAAAAATTGTCCATTGCACGTGGAATGGCTGGTAATGCATATTACAAGTTGCTGCAGTACAGCTATACCGCAAGCATTTTAGCCTTAACACAACCCTTCTTTCCGCACTCAAAAAATGACGTTTGAGTGCAGGTTTTGCCATAGCGCCGTATTACAGGTTGTGCAGTCCAGGTAAAATGCTTGCGTTACAGTCTATACCGACACGAGCCATTCCGCGATCTGAGACCAGTAGTTATGGATTTTGCGAAACAAAAATGTTTCATAAAACTCATAACTGAAATGTTACAAAGTACACTAACACCCACAAACTACCTATTAACCCCTAAACCCGCCACCCTCCCGCATCGCCGACACTAAAATAAACCTATTAACCCCTAAACCGCCACCCCCCACCTCACCAACACTATAATAAAGTATTAACCCCTAAACCTCCTGCCCCCCTATATCGTAAATAATAAACTAAACCTAGTAACCCCTAAACCGCCGGCCCCCCACATCGAAAAACACTAAATTAAACTGTTAACCCCTAAACCTAACACCCCCCTAACTTTAAATTAAAAGTTACAATATAACTATCTTAAAATAAATAAAAACTTACCTGTGAAATAAAAAAAACTAAGATCAAACTATAAATTAACCTAACATAACTATTCTAATAAAATAAAAAAAACTACCAATTAAAAATCCTAAATTACATGATTAAAAAAACCTTTAAATTTAAAGTTAGGGGTGTGTTAGGTTTAGGACTTAATAGTTTAATTTAGTGTTTTGCGATGTGGGGGCTGGCGGTTTAGGGGATTAATAGGTTTAGTTTATTAGTTACGAAGTGGGGGGCTGGCGGTTTAGGGGTTAATAGGTTTAGTTTATTAGTTGCAATGTGGGGGGCTGGAGGTTTAGGGGTTAATACTTTATTATAGTGTTGGTGATGTGGGGGCCGGCGGTTTAGGCGTTACTAGGTTTTTTATAGTGTCAGTGATGTCAGGGGGCGGCAAATTAGGGGTTAATCATTTTATTTAGTGTTGGTGAGCGGCAGTTTGGGGGTTAATAACTTTATTTAGTGTTGGCAATGTCAGGGAGCGGTGGACTAGGGGTGTTTAGACTAGGGGTTTATGTTAGGGTGTTAGGTTTAAACGTAGCTTTTTTTTCCCCATAGACATCAATAGGGGTTGCGTTACAGCGATTTGCCATTCCGCAATTGCAGGTGTCGTTTTTTTCTAACACTTTCTCGCCATTCATGTCTATGGGGGAAAGCATGCACGAGGACGTAAACTCAGCCCTTGGCTTTTGTGCGGTATGGAGCTTAACGCACCGTAACGCACAGCACAAGGAGGTTTTTCAGTAACTCGTAATGGCAGCGCTATGGAAAGTGCAATACCGCTCATTTTATTGCGTTATTTACGCACCTGGTATAGCGCAAAACTCGTAATCTAGGTGTTTGTGAGAGAGGTGGTTGGGGTTATGCTAGATCAGTATAGTAACAAATATATTTTTTGTTGACTTTTTTTAACAAAATAACTAAATAGTGGATATTTCTGATTGAAAACAGGTTAAAATTATGTTAAATATATTTTTCATTGCTACTGTCTTTGAAGCTCTAAACAGTTGTGTATTGCTAATAGAATTGACTGCAAAATTATTAATGTAATTGTTTTTTTCTTTTGTTTATTTAAACTGTACATGTGGAATGTTCATTATTTCCTGTTATAGATGCACAATAAGTCTTTAACCCCTTAACGACTGAGGACGTGCAGGGTACGTCCTCAGAAAAAAGGCAGTTAACGCCTGAGAACGTACCCTGCACGTCCTCAGTGTGGAAAGCAGCTGGAAGCGATCCTGTTTGCTTCCAGATGCTTTCCGGTTATTGCAGTGATGCCTCGATATGGAGGCATCCTGCAATAACCTTTTTAAGCCATCCGGTGCAGAGAGAGCCACTCTGTGGCCCTCTCTGCACCGGAGATCGGTGGCTTACTGCGTTGGTGGGTGGGAGCCGGACCGGGAGGCGGGTGGCGGCCATCGATGGCCCTGTTGATGTGAAGGGGGGCGGGATCGTGGGCGGGGGTTGCTGGGGGCGCGCACGGGCGCGCGCGCGTGCATGGGAGGGTGGGGGCGGGCGCGTGCACGGGGAGGGAGCGGGTGGGAACCGCTACACTACAGAAAATGATGGAAATAAAAAATATAAAAAAAATGTCAAAATGTAAAAAAAAAACGATCAGCAAGGTGGTGGGGGTTTGTCTGTGTGTGTGTGGGGGGGGGAAGCTACACTACAGAAAAAAAAAAAAAAAAAAAAAAAAAAAAAAGCACTTTTTATTGTAAACTGGGTACTGGCAGACAGCTGCCAGTACCCAAGATGGCCCCCAATAAGGCAGAGGGGAGGGTTAGAGAGCGGTGGTGGGGGGGGATCAGGGAGGTTGGGGGCTAAGGGGGGGATCCTACACAGTAGCATATGTAAATATGCTAAAAAAAAACCTTTAAAAAAAAAAACACTTTAAAACCCTTTTATTTTAGTACTGGCAGACTTTCTGCCAGTACTTAAGATGGCGGGGACAATTGTGGGGTGGGGGAGGGAAGGGAGCTGTTTGGGAGGGATCAGGGGGTGGGATGTGTCAGATGGGAGGCTGATCTCTACACTAAAGCTAAAATTAACCCTGCAAGCTCCCTACAAACTACCTAATTAACCCCTTCACTGCTAGCCATAATACACGTGTGAGGCGCAACAGGATTTAGCGGCCTTCTAATTACCAGAAAGCAACGCCAATGTCATATATGTCTGCTATTTCTGAACAAAGGGGATCCCAGACAAGCATTTACAACCATTTGTGCCATAATTGCACAAGCTGTTTGTAAATGATTTCAGTGAGAAACCTAAAATTGTGAAAAATTTTACGTTTTTCTTAATTTGATCGCATTTGGCGGTGAAATGGTGGCATGAAATATACCAAAATGTGCCTAGATCAATACTTGGGGTTGTCTACTACACTACACTAAAGCTAAAATTAACCCTACAAGCTCCCTAAAAGCTCCCTAATTAACCCCTTAACTGCTGGGCATAATACACTTGTGGTGCGCAGTGGCATTTAGCGGCCTTCTAATTACCAAAAAGCAACGCCAAAGCCATATATGTGTGCTATTTCTGAACAAAGGGGATCCCAGAGAACAATTTACAACCATTTATGCCATAATTGCACAAGTTGTTTGTAAATAATTTCAGTGAGAAATCGAAAGTTTGTGAAAAAATTTGTGAAAAAGTGAACGATTTTTTGTATTTGATCGCATTTGGCGGTGAAATGGTGGTATGAAATATACCAAAATTGGCCTAGATCAATACTTTGGGATGTCTACTAAAAAAAAATATATACATGTCAAGGGATATTCAGGGATTCCTGAAAGATATCAGTGTTCTAATGTAACTAGCGCTAATTTTGGAAAAAAATGGTTTGGAAATAGCAAAGTGCTACTTGTATTTATGGCCCTATAACTTGCAAAAAAAGCAAAGAACATGTAAACATTGGGTATTTCTAAACTCAGGACAAAATTTAGAAACTATTTAGCATGGGTGTTTTTTGGTGGTTTTAGATATGTAACAGATTTTGGGGGTCAAAGTTAGAAAAAGTGTGTTTTTTTCCATTTTTCCTCATATTTTATCATTTTTTTTTATAGTAAATTATAAGATATGATGAAAATAATGGTATCTTTAGAAATTCCATTTAATGGCGAGAAAAACGGTATATAATATGTGTGGGTACAGTAAATGAGTAAGAAGAAAATTACAGCTAAACACAAACACTGCAAAAATGTAAAAATAGCCTTGGTCCCAAACGGACAGAAAATGGAAAAGTGCTGTGGTCATTAAGGGGTTAAAGGGACACTGAACCCAAATTTTTTTCTTTCGTGATTCAGATAGCACATGCAATTTTAAGCAACTTTCTAATTTACTCCTGTTATCAAATTTTCTTCGTTCTCTTGCTATCTTTATTTTAAATAGAAGGCATCTAAGCTTTTTTTCTTGGTTCAGTACTCTGGACAGCACTTTATTATTGGTGGATGAATTTATCCACCAATCAGCAAGGACAGCCCAGGCTGTTCACCAAAAAAGGGCCGGCATCTAAACTTACATTCTTGCATTTCAAATAAAGATACCAAGAGAATAAAGAAAATTTGGTAATAGGAGTAAATTAGAAAGGTGCTTAAAATTGCATATATATATTATTCAATCTCTTATTGGGCATTCCAGCCCCTATGCAGTTACAGATCATTCAAACTTAAATAGCAAGGCTCCAGGATGATACTGGTATTAGAACTATGTCTTTATTTTTGTTAAGTTACCAATCTCCATGTATAAGGTAGTTCACTGGATTTGTTAAAAAGTTACTTCCTTGCAAATTCAAGGCAGCTATCTGTGTGTGTGTGTGTGTGTCTGTGTGTGTCTGTGTGTGTGTGTCTGTCTGTGTGTGTATATGTGTGTGTGCCTGTGAGTGTTTGTCTCTGTGTGTGTGTGTGTGTGTGTGTGTGTGTCTGTGTGTGTGTATATGTGTGAGTGTGTGTCTCTGTGTGTGCCTGTGTGTGTGTGTGCCTGTGTGTGTCTCTGTGTGTGTCTGTGTGTGTCTGTGTGCGTCTGTGTGCGTGTGTGTCTGTGTGTGTGTGTGTGTGTATATGTGTGTGTGTCTGTGTGTGTGTGTGTGTGTGTGTCTGTGTCTGTGTCTGTGTGTGTGTGTGTGTATATGTGTGTCTGTGTGTGTGTCTGTGTGTTTGTGCGCACTTGCTCGCATGCGTTCATATGTAAAATATAATTCTCATATTGCCATTAAGAATAGTTGAAGTTAAATAATATAATGGAGTTAATATAGCAATATTAAGAAATAAAAGGATTTTATTTTTTAGTCACTGGTTGTAAAATAAATAAACAAACCTCTGAAACAGATATTTATAGAGCAATAGCTAGTAGCATAGTAGCAAGTAGCATAGCATCCTTTATGCCCACATTGTGTCCATTACCTCCCCCCTGTTTTGTTCACAGAAGCATACACTGACTGGAACTGTCACATTCACCGTCCTTTTCACATGGAGCTGGGTTGTACTACAGAGATCTATCTAGGCACTTCCATATCTATAACAGCTATACTACACAATGTGTTATTTTCCAGAGATATAAAGGGCATTGTCATTAAATATTTGCTGTATCCGTGTTTTTTTTCCTGTTATTTACGAGAAAACAGCTTATTGTGCCTATATCACCATTGATAGGAAAATGCTACACTCTATACATTTTATACATACATAATCCTCAGAATTCTTTTTGAGTGCCTTGGAGATGTTTTTTTTTAATGTTTTAAACAGTCGCACATTTTGGAGCTTAAGTACAATATTTGAATTCTGTAGAATTAGTTTTTGGAATGATTGCTAAAGAGCAGTGGCAATAACTGAAGTTTATTTGGATCCATTTGTTAAAGTTTTGCATAAAATATACTGTTGCTGTGTGTGTGTATAGGACCAACCATGCTCCCAATCGTAGAATCAAGTTCAGCAAGAAAAAAAGTGCAAGCAGGGAATCTTTGGAGATGAAGTATCCATTGTCTGTAAGGATGAAAAAAAATAACAGCTGCCAACTGCCCTGCATTTTATAGGATGGTGCAGGTTTGTAGGCTTTGTCCTGCTGTCACTCTTTTCCTGCTTTTTCTAACTGTTGGATAGCGTTGTCATGTGCATTGTAGTTGCAGTAGTGAGACCATTCAAGATTTAGTTTGGTGGTTGGAATAAAAAGGAACTTTCAGAGGAGAGCAGGGGCGGAACTACCATTGGTGCAGCAGGTGGGGTGGCACTAGGGCCCAGGTGATGAGGGGGCCCATAGCAACCAGTCTATACATTGGCAAGCGCATAATCTGTACAATTCTAATGCAAGGGAACCTTTTATTAGTGCAGGTTGTAGGTCTATCTATACTCAATATCATTTTACAGAGCAGCAAGGGACAGTCTACAATAGAATTGTTATTGTTTTAAAAGATAGACAATTCCTTTATTACCCATTCCTCAGTTTTGCACAACCAACACAGTTATATTAATATACTTTTTACCTCTGTGATTACCTTGTATCTAAGAACCTTTTGACAGCCCCCTGATCACATTAAAAAGCATGTGATAAGAGGCAGCCCTCAAGGGCTTAGAAATTAGCATATGAGTCTACCTAGGTTTAGTTTAAACTAAGAATACCAAGAGAAAAAAGCAAATTTGATGGTAAAAGTAAATTGAAAAGTTGATTAAAATTGCATGTCCTATCTGAATAATGAAAGTTTAATTTTGACTAGACTGTTCCTTTAATACTAAGTTACCTGGGGGGGGGGGGCAAATATGATTTTGCACCAGGGCCCCCTGTTGAGTAGGTCCGCTACTGGAGGAGAGATAGTGAGCCTCTCAAAAAAGGTGGCTTCTTAAAGGGCCTGAAGTTGTGCAAGTTGGGAGACAGTTTGATGGGTAGAAACTAAGTTCCAGAAAATAAGAAAATCTAATGCTGGTGGGCAGGTGGGCGGAATGTATTAGAATTGGCTCTATCACCTGCCTTACTGCCAGTGGTGGCTGGGCAAATATATAAACATGCACTCATGCACTCAGTACTAAAATAACTGGGGGGACTTCGGGCAACAATGTGCACAAGTAGTAATCAGCTTCTAACCAAACTTTAAAGAAATAGAAAACACAAAATTGTGTAGAGAATACAATTTTAAAAGAATTTACAATTTACTTCTATTGTTAAATTTGCTTTGTTCCTATGGTATTCTTGGTCGAAGCGCTAACTAGATAGGTGTGTTGAGCACTAAATGACAGGAAATAATGCTGCCATATAGTGGTCTTGCAAATGAATAACATTCTTGCAAAACTGCTACCATATAGTGCTCCAGACACATGCACACTCCTGAGCTTACATCTGATCTTGAACAAAGTCATCATGCTCTCACATAGGCCCCGATGATCGAAAGTGCCGCAATATGTTCAAAAGGTCTGTCACCATGTCAAGAAATCCAGCGAAATGTTCCAAGCTGCTGAAACCATTGTTTATGATACAGCAGCCTACAATAAATAAAGGACTACTAAACCTATTATAATACCATAATCAATAAATGCATAATTTCAGATAAAGAAGTAGATTTTTTCTGACAATTGTCAGTTAGATTTTACTTCCTAATGCATCATGCATATACGTATATCCTGTGAATCTTGCCCATGTTCAGTAGGAGCTTGTGCCTCAGAAAGATATAAAAGATTGTTCACATTTAGATAATGGAAGTGAATTGGAAAGTTGTTTAACATTGTGTGCTCTATCTGAATAATGAAAAATGTAATTTTGACTTGACTATCCCTTTAAAAGAACAAAGAGACAATGAATGTATTAATAAAAAAAACATTAATACATTAGTTTAGTCCTTATTCTTTTAATGTAAATACAGCAAACCAATATATATGTTATTAGGCCCTACACTATTATCCCCACCACACCCTATCCCTTCTAAGCTATTAACCCCTTCCACAACCTCAGGACCACTGTTCGGTGTAAGGGCGCAAAAGGGGTTTTATTGTATAGTATGGTGCTCTATTATGTCTTTTAACTTTAGCCGTGATTATACAAAATCTTGTATTGTGTCCTTAGGTTTAGTTTCTAACATCTGAAGATCGCAATAGTGCAATCTCAATATTAATATTTCATAATATACTTTAATTGCAATTTGTGATTTGTGTTTCTGTAATTGCTTTATAAGTCTTCAATATTGCATATATAGTATATAGTTTTCAATATTGCATATCACACTGTAAAACGTTTGTTACAGTGCAATCACAATAAAATAAGTAAAACACAATAGCACCATTGAGTTCTCAATATGTTAAGTAAAACACAATCGCGCCATCATGATTGCAATATTATAAGTGAAAAACAATCATGCCATTGCGTTTGCAAAATTGAAAACTTAAAGTGCAATTACAGAAACACAAATCGCATTTTTAGTATATTATGAAATATTAATATTGTGATCGTACAATCTTAAAATACGCCTAAGTACACAATACAAAATTTGAACCATCACGACTAAAGTTTACAGACATATTAGAATATTATACTATACAATACTGTACATATACATTAAACATTGTATATATAAATATCATACACCAGATCCCCAGCTCCTATAGTTTTAAGAGGAAGTTGTTGTTTTTTCTTTATTAGTAAGGTAGATCGCAGACAGGATGTAGATATAGGCGTTCTGTCTTTATTAGTAAGGTAGATCCCAGACAGGATGTAGATATAGGCGTTCTGTCTTTATTAGTAAGGTAGATCCCAGACAGGATGTAGATATAGGCGTTCTGTCTTTATTAGTAAGGTAGATCGCAGACAGGATGTAGATATAGGCGTTCTGTCTTTATTAGTAAGGTAGATCCCAGACAGGATGTAGATATAAGCGTTCTGTCTTTATTAGTAAGGTAGATCGCAGACAGGATGTAGATATAGGCGTTCTGTCTTTATTAGTAAGGTAGATCCCAGACAGGATGTAGATATAAGCGTTCTGTCTTTATTAGTAAGGTAGATCGCAGACAGGATGTAGATATAAGCGTTCTGTCTTTATTAGTAAGGTAGATCCCAGACAGGATGTAGATATAGGCGTTCTGTCTTTATTAGTAAGGTAGATCGCAGACAGGATGTAGATATAAGCGTTCTGTCTTTATTAGTAAGGTAGATCGCAGACAGGATGTAGATATAAGCGTTCTGTCTTTATTAGTAAGGTAGATCGCAGACAGGATGTAGATATAAGCGTTCTGTCTTTATTAGTAAGGTAGATCCCAGACAGGATGTAGATATAAGCGTTCTGTCTTTATTAGTAAGGTAGATCGCAGACAGGATGTAGATATAAGCGTTCTGTCTTTATTAGTAAGGTAGATCGCAGACAGGATGTAGATATAAGCGTTCTGTCTTTATTAGTAAGGTAGATCGCAGACAGGATGTAGATATAAGCGTTCTGTCTTTATTAGTAAGGTAGATCGCAGACAGGATGTAGATATAGGCGTTCTGTGGGAGTTTGCTGGGCGTTCCATGGGAGTAACCTGCATTTTAATGGGAAAGCATCGCCAGCAGTGCAATATATTCCAAGCACTGCCCTAAAGTTAGAAACAGCTTTTCAACCATATTTGTCTCGCCACTAAAAAGTTTCCTGAGTGAGGAATGTAGTGTAGGTAGAGTAAACATAAGCTTACAATTTGAAACAACTTTCAGATTTACTTAATTATCAAATTTGCTTTATTCTCTTGGAAGCTTTTGTTAAAGGAGCAGCAATGCACTACTGGGAGCTAGCTGAACACAATGGGTGAGCCATATACAGTATGTGCAGCCACCAATCAGCTGCTAGCTCCCAATAGTGCATTGCTATTCTAAAGCCTACCTTGTGATATTTTTCAACAAAGGATACAAAAAGAACAAATCAAATTAACTAATAGAAGTAAATTAGAAAGTTGTTTAAAATTACATGTTCTGGGCATGCTCTTGGACTTCCGGAGGAGGAGCTCAGGTGTATGGTCACGTAAGACACCTGCTCTGATTCACCTTCTTTCAAGCCTGATGGCGGGAAATCTGCGCCCAAAACCATAGACCTTGGGCGGCCTGAATAGCCAAAATTACCGCTACCGGAGTCTGTATTAGTGCCACTCCAAAGCACTAAAACTGCATTAAGTAGTACTCTTAAGGACTTACAAAGTTTTCAGCAAAATTCTCTCTGTTTTCTGACACTCAAAATTACTAATAACCTCTTAAAATAAATAGTGGAGAAGTACAGAGAGGATAACTATTGGCTAAATCAATAAACCCAATGCCGGTATTATTTTGAACTTTTTCTCATTGCTGGCTCCTATGAGCGACCGTTGCTACCAACTCAGAGGACAGAACTGTAACAAATCTACGGCAGAGAAGCCGGGATCTGTTTAAAACAGTGTAGGATCTTACACAAATATTGCTGCCCTGGCTTTAACTTTACCTGTCCTTGCATAGTTTCTGAGGTAAAAGAACCATCCTGACCAGGACTTAGCATACGGCCTCTTTCTGATCTTGCTGATCTCCGCATCTCCTACCTGGTTTGGAGTGAGGATTCCTGGCTTGTCGGCTGCTGCTGGCCTTGGCACGGACCTTCATGTCCCTTGATGCGCGGAGATCTTGCCGACGGAGGTAAGCGGAGGCGTAGTGATATCCTGGGCGCCGTATTCGATTGGTCCGGACTTCCCCTCCCACCGGTGCTGCGTGAGGGGTCCGGATCTTGCTCCTGCACTTTCTCGTCCATCTGGATCCTGACGGCTGCCATTTTTCTGGCGTTTGATCTGAGCTGTCTCAGGCAGCTCGCTCCGGGATTTTTTCTTTCCCAGCTTGTCCGGTGCTTCCCCTCCCACCGGTGCTGCGTGTAGGGGAGGCCCGGTCTCTTAGAGGAGTCGCCCTGAATACTCTGTGCCCCTGGTCAGGAATGGGTAAAGTATGCAACACATACATTGACTCTTGTATGTATTCCCTCAGTATCATTCAAAAAACATACCGCACAATATAATATCTCTCTCTACTGCAATCCAGCAGCCACCAGAACTTACATCTGAAATACTTTGACTTTCTCTGCTACATTTACAAAAACCCATACAAAGACTGTTACCTCGAAAATGGACTTATTTACTTACTCCACGATAAAAACTCTGGGCTGATAGCAACTGTTTTGACCTATGATTTGATAAATGTTTAATTCTTTTTTTCTTTTTTTTGTATAGAGATGTTTAGTTAGGGCATTGAAGAGTACCCTTTGCATGTCTGTATAGGTATAGAGTGAAAAGCCCATATCAAACTAGGGCTCTATATAGAGAAGGAAAGGGAGAAAGGGGGGAAGGAGAGAGGAAGGGGGGGGAAGAAGAAAGGAGAGGGGGGTAATATAATCGTCTTTCCTACGAATATTTACAAATTAAGACACAAATACCTTCCTTTACAGAAAGGATTATGATAAATTTGAACATATAGCCTTATTGAGAAATAAAGTACAAAAGTTATTAACTAGTTAGATACTGGAAAAGATCCCCAACCTTCTCATATATAGCTAGATCAGTATTCTTGATTATAAGTCTTGATATAATAACTAATGAAGCCATCCTAAGTTACTGATGATAGAAACTAGGGGAGCTTAACCCCTTTGCTGGTACTTTTTTGTTTGGTATCGGAGATATATATAAAAAACATTATTTGTATCAATATTATTTTGATGTTACCAGGTGCATAAAATTTGAATAATTGAATTAACTCTACATAGGGAAAGGCCTGATATTTAAATATGTGAGGACAATGTATTAGCTTTCACCTAAGTGATTTTTTTTTTTTTTTTTTTTTTTTTCTTTTCTGTATAGAAATATAGAAAAAAAGAAGAAAAAAAAAACTGCCTGATTAAACATAGCAATACCAATCTGCTATTGTCGCATAGAGGCATAAGAAAACATCCACTCTACATATTACGATAAACTAATTTTTTTTGTTCAGATTTACACCCTGACAAATATCTTGTATATTAAATATGGATTACTAGGGCTGATAACATACGGTCAGAGTGTTATTACCTATCATCCTTTTTACTTTTGAAGGTTGAAGGGAATATATACTCCTTTTGTGTAAGTAGATGCAGTAAATGCCTCCTTATGTTTTTTACCTGGTCTAAAGTATTTTTTAAATTAACCTGTTGTTAAGCTCTTAAAGCTAAATATTCTGAGTTCCTAAGCTCTCAACATTAGTGCCTATCAGACCAGATTAACTATATAGGCAATTGCTTGCTATTAATATAGTATTAGGATCTGAGCATTTCTCAGAATCTTGCTACTTAAATTGCTATCAACCCCTTATAATTTTGCCTTTGCCAGAATTAAATACATGAATAAGGTTTATTTACAATTAGAATAAATTGCATTTATCTAGGATCTTATACTAGTCACCTTAGGTCACTATAAATACAGATCACTGCACTTTTTTTATATATCACTCCCCACAAGTATACCCTTTTAAAATATAATTCCCTTCACCTGTGTTAGCACTGTCACGTCCTCACATTACTTCACTTTTTTCCCCTCCCCCTTTCCCTTTTTTTTTTTTTTTTTTTTTTTCTTTTCTTTTCTCCCCTCTCTTTTACACGTTTTTTTCCCTTTTTTCTCTTTCTCACCTCCCTCACTCACTACACAATTCCCACTTTGCACATCTACATTTTTCCCTGCTCCTTCTTTATCTCCTATGCGGGGTCTGACTCACTCCTTATGCACTTTCCAAACACTTTTTCACAAGTACACTCTTTTTTACACAAATTAACTTTCTCACTCTCAGCACATGGACAAATTTTTCCATAATTTGTCCAAGACTCCCTCTCCCGCCATGGCGGCTCGTAATAAGGATAGAAAACACAAAGGCAATTCAGAGAACACTAGTGATAGTCAAGCGATTGTATCAAATAGTTCTACAGTGCAGGAAGCAATAAATATTCAAAGCTTAGTTGTAAGTATTTCAGACGCTCTTTCCCCTAAATTTGATGCTCTGCGAACTGAAATTAAGCAAGATATCTCGGTATTAACTCAGGAAGTACGACAATTTTCTAATAGATTACAAGAAGTTGAGCAGAGGGTGTCGGACCTTGAGGATTTGACAATGTCGCATAATTCTAAACTGGAGGGCCTAAATACTAAAATTCAAAAAGTCTATAGCAAGCTAGAAGACCTAGAAAATCGTTCTAGGAGAAACAATATTAGAATTATAGGACTCCCAGAAGAGCAACAATATGAAAATCTCTCCTCTTTCATATCTAAAACATTACCTAAAATTCTTAATATTCCATCTGACTACCAATCTATTATTGTTGAAAGAGCGCATAGACTTGGCCCATCTCGCACAGATATGAAAGGTGGAAAAAGGCCTAGACCAGTTATTGCGAGATTGTTAAATTTTCAGGATAAGACGGTCTTACTTCAACACTACCGCAAGTACCAGCCAATCAGTATTGGAGGGGTTCCAATCCTGATTTTTCAGGATTTTTCGGCTGATACAGCGTCAAAAAGAAAAGAACTAGTTCCTATATGTACTAAATTTATACAGCATGGCTATCGGGCCACCATAATTTACCGTTCTAAACTTAAAGTCACAGTAAATGAGATCACACACTGGTTTCAGGAAGCTCATAAAGCTGAAACTTTCTTTAATTCACTAGACCCACCTCCTTAATAAGAGTATAGTCTAAATATGTCAATCAATGAATAAATGAAATGCAGGTTCTAAATGGGGGATACCCCGTGACTCTCTATCAAGTGGGTCATGGGGCAAGGGGTGGGTATTCTCTGTGGGGTTTTGTTTTTTGTTGTCTTTTTTTTTTTTTTTTTTTTTTTTTTTTCTCCTCTCCCCCCTCTCTCCCTCTCTCCTTCCTCCTCTCCCTCTTGTTTTATAAAAGGTAATGATGGTAGATAAATATAAAGTAGTCTCTTGGAATGTGGGAGGTATCTCAACACCTACTAAGAGAAAGGCTATTCTTGCTCAGTTACAGAAAACACAAACAGACATTGGTTTTATACAAGAAACACACCTAAGTACAGAGGAATCTTTAAAATTAAGAGCCTCATGGGTTAAGGAAGTTTATTTTGCACCCAGTGTGAAAAGGAAAAGGGGAGTAGCTATACTAATAGGGAAGAAAATTGATTTGGTGGTTATCCACTCTGAGGCCGATCCTGGGGGGAGGTATGTTCTATTAAAGATTAAAATTGCCCACAAGGTTTATACACTCTGTAATGTATACGGACCCAATGTCTTTGACCCTGAATTCTGGGATACTCTTCAGTCTAAGCTTATTGTATATGCCACCGGGCACTTAATTATTGGGGGGGATTTCAATATGGCAGTACAATGTCCAATAGATAGATTGAGATGTAACACCAAACGGCTGAAACAAAAAAAAGATAATCTGGAATCTAAGATGTTTAAGAAAATTATGCAGAACCTAGGAGTACGAGATATTTGGCGGGCACAAAACCTTGATGTTCAGAAATACACTTGCTTTTCCAAAGCCCATAAAACTCTTTCACGCATTGATATGTTCTTGATCGATGAACATATACCCATCTCTCAGGTCAAATCCGAAATAGCTCAGATTACACTATCAGATCATGGTCCTATCTCCCTTGAACTCCATAATACGCATTCACAACCTACCCCATCTCGTTTCTTATTCCCTTATTTTTTGACGCCTGATCTTAAGTTTAAAAATTGGCTCAAAAGTAAATTTGAGGAATACGTGCATTTTAACAGCGAATATCTAGATCGTCCCGATATATTTTGGGAGGCTGCAAAAGCAGTGATGCGGGGGGAGATTATAGCTTACAGGGCCGCGCTTTTGAAAAAGATGAGATTTAGAGAGAAGGAAGTAGGTAAATTTTTGATTAATTCATATAATCAATTTCTCATGAATAAAACTCCTTTAAACTGGGCGAAATATGTCCGCGCTAAAAATGAAAGGGACACATTTATATTGCAACAAGAGGCCCAAAAGGAACTGAAACTTCAGGCCAAAATGTATAGGTTTGGCAATAAATCTGGTAGAATGCTGGCTAAATTAGTAAAAAATGAGAAAAAGCAGTCAAGAATTGAACAACTTCAATATAAAGGGAAATTATTGCTAAAATCTGAAGATATCTCACAAGCATTATTTGAATATTTTCAAGAACTCTATGCATCCAAATCATATGATACAATGAACTCTGATGAGTTCTGGAGTAAAATTATTTGCCCCACATTATCAGCAGAATCTGCCGACACCTTAAATTCTCCCATTACTATAGAAGAAGTTGAGAAAGTGATTACTAAATTATCTTCAAATAAAGCAGCTGGTCCAGATGGACTTCCTAGTGAATTCTATAAAATATTATCCGCGGAAAGTGCCCCTTTGCTGTGTAATCTTTTCAATAATTATTACATAGATGCTAAACCTGTTCCATCTTCCTTCGCTGCGTCTTTCACGACTTTAATACTTAAGCCTGGCAAAGATCCTAAATGTAAGGAATCATATAGGCCAATAGCCCTTTTGAATTCAGATTACAAAATTTTAACTACAATACTGGCATCTAGACTTCAGGGGGCACTAGGTAAAATCATTCACTCTGATCAAGCAGGGTTTTTAAACAAACGTAATTCCTCTGCAAAGATTAGAGAGTTACTGGTTGTTGCAGAGTATTTTGGGAATTTATCGGGCTCAGAGGAGCGGGGAGAGGGCGCCCCTGACCTTGCTATCCTATCTATTGATGCTGAAAAGGCTTTTGATTCTATCATTCATAAACACATAATAAATTCATTAATGCAATTTGGTATTAGAGGTAAGTTCTCTAAATTTGTGGAAAATTTATATAGCCAGCCCTCTACAAGACTCATAATAAACAATAACCTCACACTTGACATATTACTGGACAGGGGGACGCGTCAGGGGTGCCCCCTCTCCCCGCTTCTCTTTGATGTTTCTATTGAACCCCTAGCAATCTGGATAAGACAATTTCTTGAGGGTATAAAAATAAATAATTACGAGATAAAAATTGGATTATATGCAGATGACTTGCTTTTGTATGTGGCTAACACTAAAGTTAACATTCCCAAGCTGATATACATAATGGATCACTTTGGATCCTTCTCTGGATATAAAGTGAACTTGACAAAATCGGAAATATTCTGGCTTAGGAAGAACGCTACATCTCTTTTAAATATACCTTTCCGGGAGGTCACGGACTCTTTTAAGTATCTGGGGATCTGTATTCCGGTTAACTCGTCAGATTTATATAATTTCAACATTCCACCAATATTGAAAATTATTAGAGATAAACTTAAGTCGTGGCAGAACCTACCTATATCAATCTCTGGTAGAATCGCACTATTTAAAATGGTTCTTCTTCCAAAGTTGCTTTACATTCTTCAAAACACTCCGATAATTTTATTAGAAAAAGATATTCGTACACTTAACAGTTCACTCATACAGTTTTTGTGGCAGGGGAAAAGATCAAAGATTTCCATTATCAAATTGTCAATGCCAAAGGAATATGGTGGACTCGCACTACCAGATCTAAGGCTTTATAATCTTTGCTTCTTGGCACGGATAGCAATTGACTGGATTTCATCCAATAATTATGTCTTAAATAATGAACTTGAAACAGACGTTTGCACCCCGTACCTTCCAATAGCATTATTACATTCTGTAACAAAAGAAGTACCTGCGGAAATTAAGAAACTGAAAACAATCTTTAATCCACTTAAGGCATGGCATAAAATCGCCAACCTCCTATCAATTAATGCTAAGGCTTCCTCTTATCTGCCCTTAAGAGGAAATCCGAAATTTCAAGCAGGCCTTAATTCGGCTGTCTTTAAAAGATGGCATAATGCTGGTCTGAGTAAAGTTTATCAAATAATAGATGGGAATAGGGGATGCATTAAAACGTTTCAGGAATTAAAAACAGAATTTAATCTATCTAATAAAGATTTCTTTGCTTATCTACAGGCAAGGCATTTTGTCTCGGAAATAACTAAGGAAAGGGGTTGGAGCTGGGGACTAGGAAAACTGGAAGACTGGCTTGTATTAGCCAGGAATGGACATATGTCCATAGCTCCTTGTTATCATTACCTTAATGCTAGTAAAGGTCTCCCAATTTTATCCAAAATGGCAGCGGATTGGAACATATTAATCCCTCAGGGCAATGTCGAACCAAAGCTGCTTCAATTATCATTAAATAAAATTGCTCAGACCACACTTTCCGCTACCTGGCGTGAATCACAGGTTAAACTTCTTCATAGAGCTTACTTTACACCTGGGAGGGGCCTCAGATGTGGCAATTTTGGATTTAATAGGTGCCCCAAATGTGCATATCCTGCAGCAGACTTATCGCATATGTTCTGGGCATGTCCTAAAATAAGAAACTTTTGGCTCAAGCTAGAATACTGGCTAAAAACTGTTTTGAAGATAGCCCCTGTGACTTTAACATTTTTTCAAATAGTATTTTGTGTAAATAGGGGACCTGGTAAGCAAGTTAATGAAAAAATAGTAATTTCTTCTATTCTGGCTACCAGGTACCTAATTTGCAAAAAATGGAAAAGTCGAGCACTTCCAAGTATTGTTGAAGTAAAGAACTGTATGAAAAAACAATGCATACTTGAGCAAAGAGATACAAATATAGACAATGAACAAGATATTAGGAAATTTTTTAGCAAATGGGCAATATTTTTAAAGATATTTCCCACTACTGAAATAAATCATATAATTTTTCCATTTCGACACTCAGAAACAGTCCTGCTAGGAAACTGGTAGGTGGTTGAAGGGAGATGTGGAGGGAGACTGGGTAAAGGGGGTTTCCCTTTCCACCTTTTTTTTTTTTTTTTTTTTTTTTTTTTTTTTTTTGTTGTTTTGTTTTGTTTTGTTTTGTTTTGTGTTTGTCTGTTTGTTTGTTGATTTGTTTTGTTCTTCATTTGTTGGTTTTAGTTGTTTTTTTTGTGAATAAAACAAAAAGCACCAACAGAGTATATTTACATAATTAATAGAGGATAGTTTCTTCCAGATCTGGATTGGTCTTTTCATTTCTTTTATTTGTTTGTTTATGTGAATCTACATTAGGCAGGTATTATTACTATTTTTGTCTTTTAAGGCCTCTTTTACGGCTTGGAATGGAAAAGCCAATGATGTGTTTGTATTATATTTACTCTGTTGGATTATAAATAAAGAATTAAAAAAAAAAATTACATGTTCTATCGGAATCATAAAAATTTAATTTTGACTTTATTGTCCCTTTAATCCCATTGTCCCCTCCAATTCTATGTACACAGAATCAACTCCTTGCTCAGTTTCAAGAAGCTCAATGAATAGAAGATTGTTTGAAATGGAATCGATCTGTATATGGACCTAAGTGTGAGGAGGGAGGGGCAAGTAGTAAAAATAAAGTGAAACCTACACTGTTATTGTTTTAAACACAAAAAAATATCAATAATAAGATTATTCCGATGAGATAGGTCACAATATAACAATTTCAAAAGAGTTACAAGTATGGAGATAAAAAAAAAAGTTGTTATCGACCATCTTTCTTTCGCCCAGGCAGCTCCTTGAACAAGGTCTCAGTCCCAGAGATCTGGATAATGTCCATACACATTCCGGACCCTTTGTTGAGTCTAGAGGCTCACTATTTTAGGCTTTATGAAACATCCCACTGGAGGCTGAGAAACGCGTCACCTCTTTATACAATTGTTTTAATAAAAGTTTTATACTTTTTACACCTTGCTGAGCCACAATATTGCATAATTTGCCTATCACCTTAGCGGATAACAGGTGGCTTTTTCAATATGCTGGACGACTGGGAGGTTCCAGCCTGTATTACAAGCACTTGAAGGGGCTTTTTGTTTGTGAGTACCCACATCATTTTGATTTCATCACTCCTACAGACTGTACTAAGTCATTTTGGCGCCTTTGTTTTTCTATTTGCTTTTGTTTTAGTTAAATAAAACTATTTAAATTGTACAGCTGAAAAGTTGATGATTAACCTATTAAACTGGAGCTAGTCCACCTCCCAATAATTTCATAATTATCTATGTATTTTAAATGGTATATAACTAAATCAGAAATGTTCTAATATAATTGGAAAATAAATTGAAAAGTTATTATTCTAAAAATGAAACTTTTATGTCTAGTCTTAGAGGAATACAAAAAGAGGAACTGGAAAAATAATGTGCTTTATACAAAAAAATCATAACCACAAAAAATAGGGTGGGTCTCATAGACTCTTGCCACTATGAAAGAAATTAATTTATCAGGTAAGTTCTTACATAAATTATGTTTTCTTTCATGTAAGTGGCAAGAGTCCATGGGCTAGTGACATCTGGGATATAATACCTAAAAAGGTGGAAGTCCACAAATCACTAGAGAGAGAGGGATAAAATAAAAACAACTATATCCACGGATAAATTAAATCCAAAAAAATAATTGTTTCCTTAAAAATTTCAAAAAAACTAAAATCAAAGGCACTAGAATCAAACTGAGATAGCTGTCTGAAGAACCTTTCTACCAAAGGCTGCTTCCGAAGAAGCAAACACATAAAAATGGTAAAATGTTGTAAATGGGGGGGCGTGTCCGGGCTTAGGCTGAAGATGGCCGCAAAACTGAGAGCTCTGGCAGAGTGAATTACATTCCGCCATGTAATTGATATATTTTGAGGCCACCCAGCATAGAATCCTGAATCAAGTGGAAGGGAACAGTTTGCTGGTTAAGGCAATACTTTTGTTGTACAACTTCAGGGTCTCTCAGACCGGATTGCTGTAGATTAATTTTGGCGGCTTCAGCACCCCCCCCCCCCTTTTGGCGGCTTCTCCTTCCATACTACCCACAATATTGAAAATGGGAGACCTACTTGAGGCCATACAAGGCTGGATCACAGATTTCGACAACATAATGCAGGCTAGATGCAATGACATATTATCCCACATGGCGCATACCCGTATTAAGATGGAGGTAGCCGGGAGCGAAAGAGAGGCGAGCATGGAGCATTCTCAGGGGTGTGACAGGGCAAGAAAGGATATACATCCACATGCTGCTATGGACATATATGCCTGTGTGCAGCCGGAACCCTGTGTGAACTTCTTACCTGCTTTGGTTCCTAACCGGGGAGTTGCGGCCGGCTCCCTGGGGTGGGATCGAGGCGAGGTGTGAGCTGAGCAGATCATAGAGGAAGACTTACATACCCCGTCTGAGCTATCGGCATCGGGACATATCTATTCACCTGACAAAGGAGCTTTACTGCCGAAAGAAGAGGATGATTGGTTCCCGTATGCATTGCCTGTCGGGCTGATGCCGTTTGTAGGAGATGTCATCTGGTCAACCACACGAGGTCAAGATGTGCCTGGGAACTGTGCCTCCCAGGTAAATGTATGTGGCCCCTGCCAGCGCAATGGGACAGCTGGCTAACTTGAGCTCCTTATCTGGACATGAATAAGGAGATATTTTCTACTGAAATGATGATGTGTTCTGTCAGATGTGACTGATGTATAAACTGTGTGCCTACATGTGTATACAGCCTTTGCACTGGACTTGCATTTGTGCGTGGATTCCTTTGAAGGGAATCAGCGCTTTTCTAAAAGCTAAGTATTTATGTCTTGTTAGCACAAGTGAGGTCATAATGGTACTCCTTATATTTTATGTATGCATTTTCTCATTTGATAAAACTATGCAATTAGCAGCGCTATAGGTACATGGTGAACTAAAGGTTTTGTGCATAACTTAAAGAGACATTCCCTATATTAACTTTTTTTTTCCCCCTAGAATCCCCTGCTCAATATTAGGCAAGAAGTGAGGGGCTATGAGAGGCTCCTATATAGTACGTAGGGTCAATATCCTATCAGGTGCTGATAATAACTGATGGGGAAATAGGTATTAGACATATATCTTATACAATGATTCAAATGTCATACTAGAGGTCCAAAAGTGGACTACATAATTTATTCCTATGTTTACATAGAAATGTACGAGTGTATGGGGTCCCAGAGAGTCTCACCTGATAAATACCCCAACATTTATCTTAGGTGTATTTCCTATGTTATGAGAGGGGTTCATAAACCAAGTGAACAATAGTACTCTCCCTGTTATATTATATAACTTTATGTTCTGGTGTGAGTCTCATGGACAGACAAAGGCCTATTCTTTCTTATTTAGAAGCCCTTCACTGAAGCTAGGCCACACAGTTAACATTTGCTAAATTATATGTTTGATGTCCAACAGAAAATTTAAGTTTGTAAAAAGAGGTGCCACTCATGGCCGGTTATATATCCTTATTGTTTAGGATTCCTTAATGTTTATGGTTTCTAGGACATGCCTTTTGTGTTAAATGTATAAGTAAGGATGTATATTGAAAGGCGTGTTGCCATGACAATTGTATAAGTTTGTTCTTGTATGTCATTGCTACCTCAATAAAAATTATTAAATAAAAAAATTTTTTTTTGTAAATGTACAGTATGCAAAGACCAAGTTGCTGCTTTGCAAATTTGATCAACTGAAGCTTCATTCTTGAAAGCCCAAGAAGTGGCAACTGATCTAGTAGAATGAGCTGTAATTTGCTGAGGCGGAGATTGCCCCGCCTCCAAATAAGCTTTGTGAATCAAAAGTTTCAACCAAGATGCCAGAGAAATGGCAGAGGGGCTTTCTGACCTTTCCTGGAACCAGAAAAAAATAACAAATAGACTAGAAGTCTTTCTGAAATCTTAAGTAGCCTCAACATAATATTTGAAAGCTCTTACCACATCCAAAGAATGTATAGACCGTTCAAGAGAATTCTTAGGATTAGGACACAAGGAAGGAACAACAATTTCCTTATTAATGTTGTTAGAATTCACAACTTAAGGCAAAAATGTAATCAAAATCCGCAAAACAGCTTTATCTTAATGGAAAATCAGATAAGGAGACTCACAAGAGAGAGCAGACAATTCAGAAACTCTTCTAGCAGAAAAGATAGCCAAAAGAAATAACACTTTCCAAGAAAGTAATTTAGTATCCAGAGAATGCATAGGCTCAAAAGGAGGAGCCTGTAAAATCTTCAATACCAAATTGAGACTCCAAGGAGGAGAAATAGATTTAATAACAGGTTTGATACGAATCAAAGCCTGAACAAAACAGTGAATATCAGGAAGCTTAGCAATCTTTCTATGAAATAAGAAAGAAAGAGCAGAGATTTGTCCTTTCAAAGTATTTGCAGACAACCCTTTATCCAAACTATTCTGAAGAAACTGTAAATCTTAGGAACTCTGAAAGAATAATCATGAGTGGAACACCATAAAATATAGGTTTTCCAAACCCGATGATAAATCTTCCTTGAAACAGACTTACAAACCTGTATCATAGTGCTAATCACTGAGTCAGAGAAACCAGAGGCGTAACTAGAAACCACAGGGCCCAGGTGCTAGAATTTAAGAAGGGATCCTTGGACCTGGAAAGGTATCTGGGAAGCTTCTTGTTTAGACGAGAGGCCATTAGATCTATTTCTGGAAGACCCCACATCTGTACAAGATGAAAAAACACATCTGGATGGAGAGATCACTCCCCCAGATGTAAAGTCTGATGGCTGAGATAATCCGCTTCCGAATTGTCTACACCCGGGATATGAATCGCAGAAATTTGACAAGAGTTGGATTCCGACCAAGAAAGTATCCAAGATACTTCTTTCATTGCTTAAAGACTGGGAGTCCCTCCTTGATGATTGACATATGCCACTGTTGTGATATTGTCTGTCTGAAAACAAATGTTTAGTTCTCTCTTCAATAGAGGCCAAGCCTGAAGAGCTATGAAAATAGAACAGAGTTCTAAAATATTGATTTGTAACCTCGCCTCTTGAGGATTCCAAAACCCTTGTGCGGTCAGAGACCCCAGACAGCTCCCCAACCTGTAAGTCTTGCATCTGTTGAGATCACAGTCCAGGAAGGACGAACAAAGGAGGCCCCTTGAATAATAAGGTGTTGGTTTCACCACCAAGTCAGAGAGAGTTGAGTGTTCGGATTTAAGTATATCAACTGTAAGTATAATCCCTGCACCATTGAGGCAACATGCAAAGCATGTAGAGGTCTCATATGAAAATGAGCAAAGGGGATCGTGTACGATGCTGCAGTCATGAGACCTAACAATTCCATGCACATAGCCACTGAAGGGAATGATAGAGACTGAAGGCTTAGACAAGCTAAAACCAACGTTATTCATCTCTTGTCTGTTAGAGAAAGAGTCATGGACACTGAATCTATCTGGAAACCTAAAAAGGTGACCCTTCCCTGAGGAATCAAGAAACTCTTTTGTAAATTGATCCTCCAACCATGTCTTTGAAGAAACCACACTAATTGTTTTGTGTGAGATTCTGCTAAATGAAAAGATTGAGCTAGTACCAAGATATTGTCCAAATAAGGAAACACCACAATACCCTGCTCTCTGATTATAGACAAAAGGGCACCAAGAACCTTCAAGAAAATTATTGGAGCTGTCGCTAGGCCAAACAGAAGAGCAACAAATTGGTAATGCTTGTCTACAAAAGAGAATCTCAGAAAACGATAGTAGTCTGGATGAATCGGAATGTGAATATAAGCGTCTTGTAAGTCTATTGTGGACATGAAAAGACCTTGCTGAACAAAAGGCAGAATAGTCCTTATAGTCACCATCTTGAAAGTTGGGACTCTTACAAAACGATTTAAAACTTTCAGATCCAGGATTGGTCTGAACGAATCTTTTTTCTTTGGGACAATGAACAGATTTGAATAAGAACCCAAACCCTGTTCTTGCTGAAGAACTGGAACAATCACCCCTGAAAGCTCTAGGTCTGAAACACACTTCCAAAAAACCTGAGCCTTCACAGGGTTTGTTGGAACATGAGAAAGGAAGAATCTTCCCATGGGAGGTCTTATTCTGAAACCTATTTGATACCCTTGAGAAACAATATCCTGAATCCACTGATTTTGAACAGAATCTGCCCCCCACCAGTTGAACTGGTTTGAGGGCCGCACCTTCGTGCAGTCTTAGGGGCTGGATTTGGTTTCTTATAAGGCTTGGATTTATTCCAATTCGGAGATGGTCTCCAATTAGAGCCAGAGGCCTTAGGGGAAGGAGAGGTTTTTTGTTTTCTATTTTGACGAACGGAATGAAAATGATTGGGAGCTTTAAACTTACCCTTAGATTCCTTATCTTGGGGCAGAAAAACTCCCTTTCTCCAGTGATAGTGGAGATAATAAAATCCAATTGAGAACCAAATAAATTATTACCCTAAAATGATAGAGATAGTAATCTAGATTTAGACACCATATCAGCATTCCAAGACTTAAGCCATAAAGCTCTTCTAGTTAGAATAGCTAAACACATAGATTTAATATCAATTTTTAGCATGTTGAAGTAAAAGAACAATCCTATACAGTTCAGGAACTGATAACTGCTGTGCTAAGCTGTCCAACCAAAAAGTTGAAGCAGCAGCAACACCAGCCATAGAAATATCAGGTCTAAGAATATATCAAGTATGTAAATATGCTCTTCTAAGATAAGATTCAATCTTCCTATCTAAAGGATCCTTAAAAGAAGTACTATCTTCCAAAGGAATAGTAGTACGTTTGGCAAGAGTGGAAATAGCCCCATCAACCTTAGGGACTTTTTCCCAAAACTCTAAATTGGCCACAGGTAAAGGATACAGCTTCTTAAAACTTGAAGAAGGGTTAAAAGAAGTACCAGGCTTAGACCATTCTTTAGTAATCATATTAGAGAAAGCATCTGGAATAGGAAAAACTTCAGGAGTAACCTCAGAAGTTTATCATGGTTTTTGTTTAATGTCACATACCCATCTCTTTTCTTTTACTTTTCTGTATTGTTTTGCCAATATTTGAACTTGTCATAGACATCATTGACAATAATATGCAAAACATTTTCCATCTTGCTCTTAATTGTAAAAACTTTTCAATAAATAAAATAAATATAAATTAGCCATCTATTCTCTGTACACGTTTTAGCACCCGCCCACTTCCTATAAAGACCCCAGCCCCTTTGTGGGGCTATTACCACAAGCTATAGAGCCTCCTAGGAAAAAAGAACAAACAGGTAATAAAGTTGATTTTGATATTGTGTGTTTTATTATGCTGTGCAGTTGTTGTCAAAGCAAATAAGACATGTTTGACCAAAATGATTGCTGCAATTGTTCCATGTCCCTTTAAATCGCCACAAAAGATTACCGAATGAGGCCTAGTTTCCATTGATGTGGTAACATCTAGAAACTGGTGGTAACATAAGAATTCTCCTTAGACTTTAATGGAGATAATATTTTTATCATAAGTTTACACAATTTACTACCTCAATGAAAACTAGGCCTGAGTTGGGGGGGGAGGGGGGAGAAAAAAGGACTCACTGAGGGACCAATTATGAAAAACTCATTGGTATGGAGAGAAATCACACAAAATTTTGGGGGTTTCCTTTAAACATTGTATTGTAAAATATGTCTCTCCACATCAAGAAACCTGCAAAGCAAAATAAACAGCTGTCAAGGTAAAATTTGCGATTCTTTGAGTTACCTCACAGTACTTGTGAGACTTCTTAGATAATCTTACAAGATCAGAGAGCTTTAGAGAATCAGGCTCTGCGTCTAAAGAATATAGCTGTTGATAGTTTTCCATATGCTAAGACATCAAGTCATACGCATTCACTTGTCATTATATTTATTCTTCTACAAATTCATGTTGTGTGTAGGGTTGCCACCTCTGCCATTTTTTCCTGGACACTTATGAGTTATGCATTCTGCAGGGTAAGCATGTATTGTGCTCTAGAAATCACATAAATAGTGCTGATGAACAGCACTATACATAAGAGATAAACCTCCTATGACGTCCTTATGTTAACTAGCATAACCTTAACAATAACTCACAACATCATGTTTGGGAGAAAGACCGGTCACGGTTGCGTTTATTAAATCAATAAACACCTTAATCACGGCTAATATGCCAATATTAGGCAACTCTTTAATAAATACATTAGAACTTGTAGCAAGTTCATTAACTAGTGGCAGCATCTAGCTACTAACTTAACCCCTACTGCCAGATGGCCAGGGCCCCAGTCGGTGTGTCTGCAGCACGGCACGGATTGCTCACGCTCAAAATGGCAGAGAGAGTGAGTTGTAATTATTAGAGCTTTTGGCCTACAATTCATAGGGGGAAGTAACCCCTAGGTCGGCACCTAGCGTGCGTCGCCTACCCCATCCTATGGCATCACTCTTTTCTCTCCCTGCCTGCTCCCAGAGCCCTGACTGACCGCCACAAGAGAAAAGGACAAACATCTAACAACACACAAGTCAATAACTTAAAACAGGATTCTGTTGGAATCTTTTTTATATATATAACTTTTAATAGTGCTTTTCTGATGTCCCCAAGGAAAATGTCTAAACCAACATCCGTCAGGTGTACACCATCAGGGCGATAGAGAGCCTTGTTGTCAGCCGTTATTGAATCATGCCTGATGACAAAGCCGGCTAAAGCTGTGAACGTTCTTCCCACCTCCCTGTTGACCTTCTTTCTCACATTGTATGCTGCCCTCTGTGTCACTATATACCTCCAACACAATTGTGCAACCACGTTGGACCAGCCTATCTTGACATTTTGGAGCCACGCACACAACCACCAAAGGTCCGAGGACATTTTCCTAATCAGGTTTAATGCAGGGACAGACCCCTAGGTCATTTCCCCCCAGGTGCAAAACAATAATGTGAGGTTGCCCCCACCTCTTATGCGCGTCCTAGAGAAGACCCCCTGCGGCCTAGCCAATGAATGCTAGCTCTGGATGTGGAAAATCCTAGCTGCTGCCCGTCTGGTAAACACAGAGCCCTAATTCTTGTCTGAAATAACAGATAAAGATGCTGAGCCACATACGCTAACTTTACAAACATATGTGATACATACAGAACCGAATCCCCTCTGCCTCAAACATCCGTTACCAAATAGCCTAAACAACCATTCTCTTTATACATACAAACCCTCATTTCTGTTCGTCTTTTAAAGGATGAATGTATAGTTTGTATTTACCTGATTTCCACCGACCTAGCCGCTTTATTTCTGCGCTATATGACCCACTTGTTGCCGCAATCATAGCCGCCCCTATTCTGAATGAGTGGGGAGCGATCTTTGAAGGGTCAAGCCCCAACTTAGCCACGATCTTAGCGAGAACCTTGCGGAACTGAAACACAGACAATAAGGTGCCATCCTCATGTATGAACAACTGTTGTGAGCCCCCCGGCCTCACTTTACAGTAATCCTCGAAATTCCTAATCGGGCAACATTCCGGAATTTCGTGCCTGATTAATGGCTGCCAAGCCCCCCTACCGTCTTGATCAGTCTTTCATCTCTGTACCAGTAACATAAGACCATTCTCTGATGGCCTTACGTGTTTAAACTTTATTCCACCCGCAACTCCAGCCCGGGAGGAAGTCACTAGTTCCCCAAACCTCAACGCTCCATCAAACGCAAATGAGAATGCCGTGCGGAATAGCAAGACCTCGAAAGCCGATGAGCACACTACCTACAACTTCCCCACCAGCTCACGTAAACATAAAGGCTTGATGGGTTCTCAATGATCCCTACGAGTCGGGTCCAACCGTCCCCACCCTTTTAGGACCTGCCGAACCAGTATTGTCCCTGAGAAATTGGCAATACTAAATGTCTTGTTAAAGAATGAGACTGCGGCTAACCTACTCTGCACCGCAAATCTAGTAACTCCCTCTTTGCGCAAACATGCCAACCAATCAAGCAAATTTACCTGTGAGGCCTTATGTACCAAGAACCCCCTCTGCCTGGCAAAACTTTCCCATCCCTTCCAGTGGTTTTCATAGGTTCTCCACGTCTTGGGAGCTAGAGATGCCCTGACTAGGGGGATAATTGTCTCCCAGCCACCACAATCTGCCAAAGAAAATGTGGGCATGTTAGGCCTGTCTGTTCTGCCCTGGGAGCTGCCTGTCTAAATTGATCCCACTTAAACCTAGACAGAGAGTCTGCAATCACATTCTTAACTCCCGGCACATGCCTTGCTGAGAAAGAAATATTCAATTAAAGGCAGCGCAACACTAGGTGTCTCAAATATGTGACCACCCTAGGTGATGAAGCGGACAAACGATTGATGGCGTACACCACGCTCATATTATCCAACCAGAAAATAACTGTTTTATTAGCTAGTTTATGACTCCATAATTCCACCGACACTATAATTGGAAAAAGCTCCAATAGTGTCAAGTTCCTTGTAAGCCCTGAGGTACACCAGTCTAGAGGCCATGAAGCCATGCTCCATTCACCATTCAGGTATGCCCCGTAGCCATACCCTCCTGCCACGTCAGTAAATAAATGCAATGTTTGGTTAGAGATTGGTTCATCTCTCTATAAGCAGACCCCGTTAAATTTCTTCAGAAATTCCTCCCACACTCTGAGATCTTCCCTCATCTCCAGCGTCACCTTAATCTTTTTCTGTCCCTTTCTCGGCCCCTTCAGTTGCCCCTCTAATCTGCAATTAAAAATCCTCCCCATTGATATGATCCTACCAGCAAAATTTATTAGGCCCAACAGGAATTGTAGATCCTTAAGGGAAACACAATCTGCTCCTTCCACTGCCAGAACCACCTCTAAGTAGGTAGTCGACCTTGTCATGTGGGAGTCTACAAACAGACGACCGTGTGTCAATCTCGATTCCTAAGAAAGTGAGACACGTACAAGGTCCTTGCATCCTGTCGGCAGCCAAGGGTACCCTGAATCTGCCCATCATGTCCTGCATGATCTCTGTCAATCTCCCACATTCGTCTGAATCAGCCCTTCCCACTAGTAAGAAATCGTCCAAGTAATGGGCCACGGCCCCACCACCTGACGCCTTCTGCACCACCCAGTGTAAAAAGGAACTACAACTTTCTAACAAAGCACAGGACAATGAACACCCCATGGGTAAACATCGATCAACATAGAATGCCCCCTCGAACTTCATACCCATCAGCTTAAATGCTGAGGGATGCAAAGGAAGCAGTCTGAAAGCCGATTCTATATCTAGCTTTGCCATCCAGGCTCCCAATCCCTTATTCCTGACAAGTGTCAATGCATCGTAGAAGGACTGGTAATGTACTGAGCTTAACTCTGGGTCAATGGCTTCATTTACTGATGCCCCCTTTGGGTAAGATAAGTGATGTATTAACCTAAACTTGCCAGTGTCCTTCTTTGGCACAACCCCCAAAGGGGACACTACCAAGTCTGGGAACGGCCATTTCCAAAAAGATCCAGCCACCCTGCCAAATTTTTCCCTGACTACCAGGGGAAATTCGTATACTGATTTTAGGTTACGGTGCACCATAGAACCCTCCACATGACCATGAACTGGAATTCGAAATCCCTCCACCAACCCTGACCTGAGAAGCCCCGCCACCTCTAAATCAAGGTAGTGCACCAGCTATGTCATCATGGCCGCCGGCTTAAGGGGCATTGGCGCCCTTGTTGCCAGGACCCCCTCTGGAGATTTGTCTCTCTGTTCCAGACTCTCTCTTTTTTTGAACCGAAAATGTATATCATCTATGGTATCTTCATATTTGTATAGGGAGGGAAGAGGTAAGAGAACCTCAGTTAAAGATGGTGGTTAAAGTAAGCACTCATTCCTGTTAACCCAATGTTAAATCTCAGCGCTCCCTGCAATAGTCTATCTCCCCTGCCCGACTGTGCACAGAAGATTTTTTTCAGAAATTTAAGATTTAATTTTTCTAGTTTTTAGATTAAAATATCCGTTTTATACTACCTATTTTGTGTGTGTGGGACAATCTGTCTTTAAAATCTATAATAACATTGAAATGGTTAGAATGGTTAAAATATTCATACGTAAAAAATTACAATATTATATATATATTTAATTTAACCAACAATGTCCATAAAAAATGTCCAGATAGTATGTGCTATTTATATTGAACCTTAAAAGAATATTGAAGCTCCTTTCAGATTTCCTGCACTTGATCGGTTGCTGCTTAGTGTGTAAACCGGATGTCTTTTCGTCCGACGAAGGTGTAGTAACTGAAATGAAATAGAAGACACACAGCGCCCACCGAATCAAGGTAGCTTTTAAAACAATTTATTATGCGCAAGAAATAAAATATATACACTTACAAGATTGTAGTGTTATAGATGCCTTTAAAAGATTATGTTGTCAGCAAGAGTCCGTCCATCCACAACCAGCTGATAAGCTTAGAGTTCCGTATTCAAGGGCTGCTCACACAGTCTTGCCGCCTCAGCTGTTCTCCCACAACAGCGTGTGATGTTCTGCCCAGAGAGCGGCTTGTATACTTCCACTTAGCTTAACGCTGGGATAACGTGCTTCAGGACACTGCAATGCTTTGTCCTATTTAACCCAACGCGTTTCTTTTGCAAGTGTGCAAACTTCCTCAGGGGTATTTCTCTCTCCTTTGCTTGGGTTAAATAGGACAAAGCATTGCAGTGTCCTGAAGCACGTTATCCCAGCGTTAAGCTAAGTGGAAGTATACAAGCCGCTCTCTGGGCAGAACATCACACGCTGTTGTGGGAGAACAGCTGAGGTGGCAAGACTGTGTGAGCAGCCCTTGAATACGGAACTCTAAGCTTATCAGCTGGTTGTGGATGGACGGACTCTTGCTGACAACATAATCTTTTAAAGGCATCTATAACACTACAATCTTGTAAGTGTATATATTTTATTTCTTGCGCATAATAAATTGTTTTAAAAGCTACCTTGATTCGGTGGGCGCTGTGTGTCTTCTATTTCATTTCACTCATTCCTGTTAGGCGTGAGTAGATTATAAGCTAAAAAGCGAAACTTTAATAAGTAAATTAAAAATACCGGCCTAAATACCACAGTGTACCAAAAATATTTAAAACTAAGTCTCAATTGTCCCCCTGTTTCCTGGCCGATAGCAGCTCCCTCGGCTTCAGGTGACAGGGACAAATGGACTAGAAAGTTAAAAATAAACAACCACAAATATGCAACTAAGTGCACAATAATAAGCATCAAACTAGTTTCGGCTGTGCTATCAGCCTTTCTCAATGCTATGAGCAAACCGAGGCCCGGGTGCCACCCCTTTAAATAGCACTAACCTTAAACATTAAGCCAATCAACGATCTGTATCAAAACACTCCTACTTCTAATCCAATCCCTGTCTTTTACGGGATTGTGTCATACACCTGCATAACATCATTCATATAAACATATATTGATGTTAATACTAATGCAGTCTTAAGTAAACAACATGTTAAGTTTGTCATCACTTTTTAGAATGTGCCAGTGTTTATTTATTATCGCTGTTACTTCATCACTTTGACTGTTATAAGTAGATATGAATCTTATTGTGTTTGTATCAGGTGATGTGGCCTTTTTTGGTCTAAGCAGGTCTGATCTATCTTTTGAAAGTGCTTTTTGATAGGCCCTTGCTAATGACTTTTTAGTATAGCCACGTTCCAAGAGTCTTATTCTTAGTTCACCTGCTGCTTCTTTAAAAGCATCGATGCTGGAACTGTTACTTCTTAGTCTGAGATATTCACCATACGGTAGACTACGGATGGTAGATGGGTGGTGGTGGCTACTGGCATGTAGTATGTTGTTAGTCGCAGTAGGTTTTCTGTAAGATTCAGTTTCTAGTTTGTTATTTTGTTTCACAATGGTCAAATCTAGAAATTCTACTTTTTCCATACTGGTATTGTATGTCAGATATAGGCCAAAAGGGTTGACATTTAGGCATTCTATACATTTTTGTAAATTCTCAACTGTGCCTTCCCATATAAAAAAGATATCATCTATGTACCTGGACCAGTGGGAGATGTATTCAGTGTATTGGTTCATCTTATCATTGAACACTATCATCTCTTCCCACCAGCCCAGGTACAAGTTGGCATATGTGGGTGCGCATGAAGTACCCATGGCAGTGCCACATATCTGTAAAATTTTTTTATCATCAAAGACAAAGTAATTATGTCTAAGGACAAATTTTAACAACCTGATGATAAAGTCTTTGGTATTCAATTCTATATCTTGATCTTTATCTAAAAAGTAGGCAACCGCTTTTATACCCCATTCAGAATTTATACTGGTATACAGCGATTCGACATCGCAATTTTTTGTAATTTTCTAGAAAATTGTCAGTAGGATTACCCAATAATCTTTTGTAATTCTTAGTATTCAGCAGTTGTTTCATTGCTTCTTCAATGTACATTGAAGTAGGCCATATAACTATATTGCCCCCCTTATCACTATTTTTGAATTGGACATCTGTCCATGTTGTCATTTCTTTCATGGCTTCAAATTCAGATTTAGTCATATTTGCCCCATGAAGTTTGGTATCTTTAATAGATATAATATCATTACATACCAAATTAAGAAAAGTGATAGCTTGGGGGGAAATATTACCTAGAGGAGTGAATTGTGACTGTAATTTTAGAATCTTACGCCAATTGTCAGTCATAGGTGTGTTATTAGATTGATCAGTCAAATCCTCATTATCATCTAGTAACGCTATAAGGTTATTCAATGCTACAATATCAGTTTGAGAAGCAAGATTAGGGTCATCATTGGGTCTGAAATATTTTCTTAATAAAATCTTCCAAACAAATAAATGGGTGTCTTTTATAGCCTCAAATTTGTCTATGTGGTTGGAAGGTACAAAGGATAAACCTTTTTTGAGGGCGGAATAATGTGCCGGGGTTAATACCCTATCAGATAGGTTAATAATATTTAACCCAACATCAGCCTTATCTGTGTTTATTTCTTTTTGTTTTTGTTGTAGGATTGGGTTTTGTGTGGTTGATTGAACTGGACCTGACGTCTGGTTCGGGGTTGTATGCCTTCTGCCTCGTCTGGTCCTACGTCTTTAACCACCAGCTTTAACTGAGGTTCTCTTACCTCTTCTCTCCCTATATATATATTTTGGTGGCAAGCACCGGAACATTTACTAGTTCCTTATATTCCTGTATTTACTTAACTAGTGCCAGTACTCTTTATCCTCCTCTATTATATGTATCTTCATATTTGAACATATTGTGCCCCTGAGACTGCCATTTATCCAAATAGCACATTGCCAGCACCCTGAAGCACAGCTGCCATTCCTCATAGGTCTCTGGCCGCTGTACTTTCTTTGGGCCCGTGGGATCTGCTGCTCTCTCTTTTGCCCTAAAAGCCTCAGGTGAAAGATGTTCACATATCGCCCATCCTGAATCTTTTTCACGACTTTTATTTTTAAATGTGCATACAAGGAATGTACTAAACATGGGTATGTATCCCCATGAGACGCTACTTTCTTCCCTACTACAAATGCCCCCTTGTCGGGATGACCCCCACTCCCGACCTGAATAGAAGAAACCAACTCGCTTTCCTGCTGCGGGGCGCAGCTTTGCCCTTCACCTATGCAGCTACCAATTTTTTAATCATCTTAAACATTTCTTTTTGACCCCTCCCCACTAAACCCAGGTCACCATCACTCTCTGAGCCTGACTCACTAGAAGATGTACCTAACTCTATGTGTGTAGACGTGCCAAGAAGGTAGTCACCGCTAGGGGCCAGTGGTGGTGCTGCTCCCACTGCTTGTGCCTGGGGAGCAGAAGTATTCAAAACCATCTCATACCCAACTACCATGGACAATAAGTAAATTCATACTTGCATTGCTAAATGACTGAATCTATTTAGTTGACAGATAAATCTACCCACTAATGAGCAAAGTCTCTAACGTTAGAAATCTTTGTCAATAAAAAGCGATCTGCAGCTATGGTCTGTAAAAACAAAACATTTTGGGGAGTACTCTGTGCAAAGGAAGGAGCCCCTGAAGGGTCCCCGGACCTATTACCCTATTGTCCCGCTGACATGTTCATCCCTAGTGCAGCAGCCACTGCCCTCATAATCATGTCCTCATTCACACCACTCGAATGGCTAGACGCCACAACCACACTCTCCTGAGTCACTCCATAAGATGTGCCATGTTCCCACACTCTGTCTCCATTATTAGCTGTTCTAGTGCAGCCTCCTGCCAAACCCATCTGCTCTATCCTGCCCTCAGATCCCCTTTGATTGATCACAATTCCCCTTCTTGTACTTGCAACCGGTCCTGCTTGCCCCACGCTCAGCCGGGGTTTTCCCGGTCGCTTTGCGGTCTACAGTGCGCCCCTCCATGCCTTCAGGAGCCACCACCTCTGCCCAGAGCCTCCCCAACTTAATGGGTTATCTCCGGGAGATGAGTGACTCCTGCTTCATCACCCTCTCCTCATCCGGTCATGACCACGCTCCTCCCCACTCAATGAATAAGAGGGGGAAGTCGCGTGAGACGCTTCACATGAATGGGCGGAGCCAAATGCTGGGTGAGGCCTAGCTGAGCCTGAAGCTTGCGACAAGCCACCGACCTCCACACCATCCCCGCCTGCCACAGTACCGCCAGAGGCCATAGCAGCCATAACAGACTGGGCAATAGCAAGGACAGACGACAAGGCCATGGGGAGGCATGGCCTGCAGCTGTTGTCACAAGGACTCCATGACAGCAGCTGTACCCACCGGCGCTGGGGGCATGGGAGTGGCCTCCCCTAACTGGGAACATGATGAAACCCCTAGCGACCCTGGGGCATGTAGATTTGATCCTTGGGGGTGAGTCTGGGCTGATACACTAGTCCCTTAAGCCAAGCCCTCTCCTAACTGTGGGCTTAGAGTAAATGAGGGGCCTAGCCTTGGGCTATCTTCAAGCTCTGATCCTCCACTTCCTCTTGCAGATCCATGCATCTCCAGAATCCCCTGCACCACTTCTCGGTAACGTTTGGGGGGTACAGAATTCCTCTTGGACCGCTCCATCTTTTCCACAACTAGGAGAAACCTGACGAAAGCTCCCTTGAAGTCTGGATGCATGAACAAAGAGGCCGGATCCACTGCAACAAGAACCTATAAAGGTAAGCAGAAACAACCGCCCCCACACTTGCAACAATGTAACAAACCTAGAACACTCCAGACTTCAAGTCAGATATCCCTTAATTTTGTTACAGGCCCACTAGAGGGTCCTCCACTGCCATATTCCTCCCTGCAGCATGTGTAACTCATAAGTGTCCAGGAAAACATGGCCGAGGTGGCAACCCTAGTTGTGTGATGAGTATTCAAAACCATCTCATACCCAACTACCATGGACAATAAGTAAATTCATACTTGCATTGCTAAATGACTGAATCTATTTAGTTGACAGATAAATCTACCCACTAATGAGCAAAGTCTCTAACGTTAGAAATCTTTGTCAATAAAAAGCATAGCACACTTTATATGTATGTGCACCTGAGTTCTTTTCTATAGCACCCCAAACCCTCAAAGGTACCAGCTAACCTGAATTTTCAAGGTAGCGACTTCTCTGCACTGCAAGAAAAGTAGGCAGCAGAGAATGAAGTGCACCAACAGGACATAGCTTAGAGCACAGGTGAAATAATCAGCTGATAGATGAGAGCAGGTTTGTAACCATGGTTACTGATCAGCTGATTATGCTACCTGTACTCTAGCTCAGATATGTTTTCCATATAGCTCAAATCAACCATGTCATACATGTAACACATGACAGAGACAATAACGGATTAAATAATTAATTAAATAAAAAACAAAATGAGAAGCCCTACAAATTAATATGTTTCAAGTGATCAAAAGGCAAAGAAGACGATTATATCAGTCAGAAGTCAAATCAATGTGATAAACGCAGATTAATTGAGATTATGTATGAGGAAAAAAATGGATGAAAAAGATTGAGAGCAAGATAAAAAAAATAGTTGTAGTTTTGTGTTTGCAAACAGAAATCATAAGAGTGGTGTGACAAAATACAGATGGGACAGAAAAAATAAGTGTGTAATTTAACTGAATGAGGCAGGGATATTTCTTGAAAAGAGTAGAGTTGAAGAAAAGGACTGTGTGTGGGGGAGGGGTTAAAACAGCAGCTAAATGGATTAACCTCAAATACCAAATGTGGGAATTATTGCTGATTAGAGTCTGATAACTTCAATCAGAATCAGAGCCAAGTGAAAATAAAAGTAATATAAGCATAGGGTATGGTGTAGTAAGGGTAGGAGGGCTAGAGAGAGAGCTGGGTGTATGAAGTTAGTTCCTGTAGGTGTTCAAGAAGAAGTTAAAGGGACAGTCTACTCTAAAATTGTGATTGTTTTAAAAGATAGATAATCCCTTTATTACCCATTCCCCATTGTTGTATAACCAGCACAGTTATATTAATATACTTTTTACTTTTGTGATAACCTTGTATCTAAGCCTCTACAAACTGCCCTCTAGCTCAGGGCTGTTTACCTCTTGCATTTTATCCAATCAGTGTAGTTTCATTTGTAACTCCACGGGAGTGAGCACTGTGTTATCTATATAGTACACATGAACTAGCTCTGTTTACTGTGAAAAGCTTATAAAATGGACTGAGATAATGGAGACCTGCAGGGGCTCAAAAACAGGCAGACATTTAGAGTTTCAGATGTTATAAAGTATAACAATATTGGTTAAGCAAAGCAGGAAATGGGATTATCTTTGGTGTAGACTGTTCCTTTAAAGGGACAGTCTAGTCCAAAACAAACTTTCATTATTCAGATAGGGGATGTAATTTTAAACAATTTTCCAATTTACTTCTATCACCAAATTTGCTTTGTTCTCTTCTTATTCTTAGTTGAAAGCCAAATCTAGGAGCCAGCACTGATTGGCTACAATTCTGTCAAAAGAACTGAAATAAGGGGCAGTTTGCAAAGGCTTAGATACAAGATAATCACAGAGGTAAAAAGTGTATTAATATAACTGTGTTGGTTATGCAAAACTAGGGAATGGGTAATAAAGGGATTATCTATATTTTAAAACAATAAATATTCTGGTGTAGACTATTCATTTAAGACAGGAGAGCTGTGAGTCTGAAAACAGAAATTGCAGACTTAGGTGATATACAAAGGTTAAGTGTCAGGTACAGTTAGCAGCACTGTTAAAGGGACATTACACACTAGATTTTTCTTTGCATAAATGTTTTGTAGATGATCTATTAATATTCAACTAGATTACGAGTTATGCGCGCAATAGGGAAATTAACGAACACAAGAAAAGTTGCGTTAACCCCTATAGCGCAGCTATTACAAGTTTTTAAAAACCCGGCTTGTGCGTGCGATATGCTGCTTTTAAGCTCCATACTGCACACAAAACAAGAGCTGTTTTGACGTGCTCATGCACGCTTTCCCCATAGACATCATTGGGGAGAGCGGGTCAGAAAAAAGTCTAACACCTGCGATTGCGGAAAGAAAAGCTCCGTAACGCAGCCCCTTTGATATCTATGGGGAAAATAAAAGTTACGTTTAAACCTAACACCCTAACATAAACCCCAAGTCTAAATACCCCTAATCTGCCGCCCCTGACATCGCCGGCACCTATATAATGTTATTAACCCCTAATCTGTCGCCTCCGACATCGCCGACACCTACATAATGTTATTAACCCCTAATCTGCCACCCCGGATATCGCCGCCACCTAAATAAAACTATTAATCCCTAATCTTCCGCTTCCGAAATCGCCACCACTATACTAAAGTTATTAACCCCTATTCCCCTGCACCTCAACATCGCCCACGCTATCATAAATCTATTAACCCATATTCTGCCGCTCCCCGACATCGCCACAACTAAATAAAGCTATTATCCCCTAAACCTCTGGCCTCCCCCATCACTACCACTAAATAAATCTATTAACCCCTAAACCCCACCCCCCAAACTCACAAAATATAAATAAAATAAAACCTAATCTACCCATTGCCCTGAAAAGGGCATTTGTATGGGCATTGCCGTTAAAAGGGCATTTAGCTCTTTTGCTGCCCAAGCCCTGATCTAAAAATAAAAACCCACCTCAAAATGAAAAAAAAATACATTACACAAAATAACAAACAAATTATCAAAAATAATAAATAAAATTATGCCTATTCTAATACTCATTTTAAAAACAAAACACCCCAACCTACAAAATAATAAAACTATCTAAAAAACCTAAGCTACCCATTGCCCTGAAAGGGCATTTGGATGGGCATTGCCCTTAAAAGGGCATTTAGCTCTTTTGCTGCCCAAAACCTAAACTAAAAAAAAAAACCCACCCAAAAACCCTTAAAAAAACATCACTAACCCCCGACGATCCACTTTTTGAAGTCCCGCTTGAACGATCTTCATCCAGGCAGCGAGAATTCTTCATCCAGATGGCCTCTTCAATTTTCATCCCAGCGGCAAAGTCCTCATCCAAGTGGCGAGAAGTCTTCATCCAGGGGGCATCTTATATCTTGATCCCGGCGGCGCGGAGCAGGTCCATCCTGAAGACATCCGGCACGGAGCATCCTCTTCATACGGTCGCCGCTGTACACTGAATCTTAAATGCAAGGTACGCGATACAAGATGGCATCCCTTGCATTCTTATTGGCTGAAAAATTTGAATCAGCCAATAGGAATTAGAGCTGCTAAAATCCTATTGGCTAATCAATTCAGCCAATAGGATTCAAGCAGCTCTCTTTCTATTGAATCTTATGTAACAGAATTGTAGCGTAAAACTCATAACTACTGCTTTTAGATGGTGTTACGGATCTTGTCATTTTAGGCTGTAACACTGTTTTTTTAGCCAGAACGCAAAACTCGTAATGGCAGCACTATGGGAATCCCATTAAAAAACATAATTTTTCAGAGTGCAGTACTGATGTTGCATTACAGGCTAAAAGGCTTGCAGTACAGCTATACCAACAAGACTCATAATGTCTGCGTTGCTGTTTTAATGCTGAAAATAACATATTTATCTAGCTAATAGCCTATACAGATTTTTTTTTTTTTTTAAATAGATTTGCTTATTTTTAAATAACATTGTGCTGATTCCTAACCAAGCCCCAAAGTTTTAGGAGAATACTGATGCTTGCTCCTGTTTCTGTAAAGAGTATTTTCCTATGCAGAGGAAGGGGGTGTTCCTGTTTTTAACAGTGCTAAACTGGGAGCTTCTAAGTAAGTTTTTAAAAGGTTTTATACTCGATTTTTAGATCAATATCTGTGCATTTTATTCTTTATAGTAGTGTCTATTACATGCAGTTAAATAAAAATTGGTGTATACTGTCCCTTCAAAGGGATGTTAAACAGTAAATACATGCTAGACATAATGATATAATCAAAGCAAAGATTAGCCTAAGAATAATATGCAAACATATTTTTACAATGATATTATATGGCTAGTTTTCTATTTATCTCTGTTTGTGCAAACAAAGCTTTGTGGAATCCCTTTTTGGAAGGTCTCTTTTATTCCCTGTTTTACATCTGTCCATAATGGTCTTAAGCAGGGGAAACAGATAATGGGCAACTGAAGTTCAAACAAGGGAGCATCCATTACTTTATGGAAACTCAGCTGAATTTAGACAAACAATTTTCAGAGTTAAATTACAGGAAAAGGTAACAAAATAAATAATGAAAGTATATTGCAAAGTTTTTAACTACACATAATTAAACATTTTATATTAAAACCTCCTAACGTTTATTATCCCTTCTAGTCATACTGATTGGTTGCTTTTTACATGCTGTGACCTCATTCATCCTTGTCTCGTGGGTGAGAAGCATAGTGACACAATGACATGGTATAACAGTCTGCAGCAGAGGACCTATGTTCTACTTCCCTTAGATCAAAAGTTACATTAAATGCACAAGTCAACCAACTAGAAATTGCAGGTGTCCTTCTGTGCTGATTGATTAGCTAGAGAAACTGTCAGTTGTGACAGAATGCTATTCATTTCTTAAAGGGACATGAAACTCACTATATTTCTTTAATGACTCAGAGCAAACAATTTTTAATCACTTTCCAATTTACTTATATTATCAAATATGCTTTATTCTCTTGATATCTTTTGTTGGAGGAGCGGAAATGCACTGCTGGGATCTAGTTGAAAACATCTTGTGATCCAATAAAATCAGTGGCTAGCTCATGGCAGTTCTGCTGCATTTACACTCTGTGCTTTGTATTTGATATTACTTTACACTTCAGATTAAGTTGTATTACATTTAGACTTTGCACATTCTATTTTGTACTTTATTTTGTATACAGCAGTGTATTTAGGGTTGTGGTTTTACAAATTCTGATTATGCTTTCACAGTTTTGAGTGTAACTTTAACAAATTTGGATCATAATTTGTACATTTAAGTGTATCATTTACAAATTACATTGCACTTTATATTTATTGTATTTAAAATAAAACTGACAGCTCCAGTTTCTCAGAGAGCTTCATTACTTTCTAGGGCCTGATAAGCAAAGATTTTCTAGTTTGGGAGAAATTATAGTGCGCACTTCACAGAGGCTGATCTCACTGAATTCTATAAGAAAAAGGGCGGAACCTGGAAGTTCCAGAGAGACTTCATTAGAAAGTAATGAAGCTAACTAGAGAATACCTGGGGCTGATTTAAAGGCTTTATTTGCATCAATTACAAATTAAACCGAAATGTTTTCACTACAATGTAAACTTGCTTTTGCCTATAGTTTTAGTATATATTAATTTCAGTAAGTTAAGTGTATTGTGAATTTTGAGCAACCTTCATCTGCATACAGATATACCCTGGGGAGGGGGGGTTCCCAGGGTAAATACAAAGTGCAATGTACATTGTAAAAGACACAGAAATATACAAAGTATGATCCTAATTTGTTAACGTAACAGAAACGTAATACAAATTTGTAAAATAACTGCTGGATCTAAATGTATTAAAACATTAAGTGCAAAGCTTAAATGTAACAATACTGAAAGGACCTAATCTGAAGTGTAAAGTAATATAAAATATAATGCACAATGTGTTAGTGTAACAAACCTCTCACATCATGCAGTGCTATATTGCACTGGGCTTGTCTCTCCTTCAGATTCAGAAATTAGAGATATCTCGGAGTGCTAGAAAGTTCCATCCTTTTTTTTGAGCAATCAGTAAGTTCAGCCCCTGTAAAGTCTGCACTACAATTTCTCTACAAGCTCGAGAATCTATCATCATCAGTCCCTTTATTGTTTGTTAGCAATAGGATGTATTTTATGAATGGTGAAAAAAGTAAACTAACAAAGCTGATCTTTGTATAACAGTATGTCACACTTGATGATAACCATATACTAAATTATTTTTAAAAACATATAGCAAGAGTATATCACAGATATTAATGCCTTGCTCGCAATCTGAAATTCTCACAGGTTCCCTACAGGAAAATGAGGCTTCCTGTATGACAGGCAAAACAAAACAGACAATACAAGTATTGGAGATTAAGTGATCTTTGAAAGCATTTTTTTCACATTGTTCTGCATTTATTGGATTGAGCTAGGAGTGGGAGAGGGAATTTTGGTTTTCTATTTTTTTGTGCATGTCCTATCTGCTTAAAGGGACATAAAACACAATTTTTTTCTTTCCTGATTTAGATAGAGCTTGTGATTTTAAACAACTTTCCAGTTTACTTCTATTGTCTCATTTGTTTTGTTCTCTTCATACCCTTTGTTAAAAAATATACCTAGGTAGACAAAGGAACTGCTGATTGGTGGCTGTACATATATGCCTCATCTTATTGGCTCACACAGTGCATTCAGCTAGTTCCCAGTAGTGCATTACTACTTCTTCAACAAAGGATAGCAAGAGAATAAAGTAAATCATATAATAGAAGTAAATTGGAAAGTCTCTATCTGAAGCATGAAATAATTTTGGGTTTCATGTCCCTTTAAATGCAAGGGTTAATGTTATTTTTTACATTTGTATAGGTACATAAAGTTAAGTATTTTTTAAAAATAACTTCTTTAGTTATGTTCACCGTTACAAAATGCAACATTGCACACTCTGTGATCTACATATCACAAGTTAGTTCTAGATTTGTTTGTAATAGTGATCTGGGTATCACAATATACATTTCCAGCACTTTATCATCACGTGATCTATGTTTCTTAATATTGTCTCTTAATAAAAAGAACTTAAAAAAAAATAAAAAAAATAACCGTGTACAAATATAACCACACCACTTGTTCACAAAACCACAGCATAAGGATTTCACTGCCATAAAAAGTGCCAGGACCACACATAAGATATCTTTAAGAGATTGGGGCCTAATGAGTGCTACAGTAAGACTGGAAACAATATACTGTAGATACTGATAAAGCAGATATAGAACGTGCAAAGGAACTTCAGATGGTGAAACAATTCACATGAACATTCCATACATAGAACAAATAATGGAAGAAAGAACAAGCTGTCTGAACTTGGATCTGCATTGATCTGTTAGAGAAGGTCACATGGTACAGGCTTCAAAGACTCTCACATATAAAACTCTTAACTGGGAAGAAAGACCTTTTGGAAAAAACTATTTAGGTTTACCTGATAAATTAATTTATTTAATGGTGGTGAAAGTCCACCATCCTTACTCTTGGGAATTACTCTTCTCTACTACTAGGAGGAGGCAAAGATTCCCAAGCCCCAAGAGCTCTATAAAACCCCTCCTAACTCACACATACCTCAGTCTAACGTATAGCCAAGCAAGTGAGGTACGAAAATAAAACGAGCCAAAAAGGGAGCAAGGAAAAAAAATCATGTGCTGAAATAAAAACTAACCTCAGAAAAAACAAGGGTGGGGTCTTGTGGGCTCTCATCACCATGAAAGAAATGCATTTATCAGGTAAGCATAAATTATGTTTTATTTCCTACAGGTGGTGAGAATCCACAATCCTTACTAATACCCAAGCTGTGCAGTCCAGGATTAATAACAAAAGGATGGATTTAAAAACATCTTGTTTCACTGAGAAAATAAATCCACAACCCCAAATTTTTTTTTAAAATGCACTTAAAATAAGTAAACAGGCAAATAAATCAAACAGACAACTGCCTGAAGAACCTTTCTACCAAAGGCTGCTTCAGAAGAAGCAAAAACATCAAAATGGTAGAATTTAGTAAAGGTATGTAAAGAAGAACAAGTAGCTGCCTTGTAAATTTGATCAACTGAAGCCTCATTCTTAAAAGCCCAAGAAGTGGCAAACTGACCTAGTAGAATGAGCCATAATCTGCTGCGGAAAAAACATGATTTATACACCAAGAAATAAATGCCTTCCAGAACTTATGGTAGATTTTTCTAGTAACAGGCTTACAAGCCTGAATCAGGGTTTAATTAACAGAATCTGAGAGGCGCCATGTCTCAAAAACAATCGTTCAATTTCCATGCCATCAAGTTTAGAGCCTTGAGATCAGGATAGAAAAAAAAGGACCTTGGGACCGTAGAGGAAGAGGTCAAGGAGGGCAACTGGACATCTGAACCAGATCCGTATACCAAATACTGCGAGGCCAATCTGGGGCAATCAGAATTACAGATGACTTCTCTAGCCTTATCTTGGAAATCACTCTGGGAAGAAGAATCAGGGGTGGAAACAGATAAGCAGGCTGAAATGACCGAGGAACTACTAGAGCATCCACTAACTCTGCCTGAGGATCCCTGGACCTCGAAAAGTACCTGGGAAATTTGTTGTTCAATCAAGAGGCCATCAGATCTATTTCTGGGAGACCCCAAAGATCCGCAATCTGATTGAACACGTCTTGGTGAAGACACTACTCCCCTGGATGTAGAGTGTGATGACTGAGATAATCTGCCTCCCAATTGTTCACTCCTGGGATGTGAATTGCAGAAACTAGGCAAGAATTGGCTTCTGCCGAGCAAAGAATTTGAAACACCTCCATCATTGCCAGGAAACTGAGATTTTCCCCCGTGATGTTTGACAAAAGCTACTGCTGTGACATTGACTAAAAATGGAGATGAATCTCCCTTTTCAACAGAAGCCAAACTTGAAGGGCCCTGAAAATTACACATAGTTCCAGAAGATTGATTGGTAACCTTGCCTCCGAAGGATCCCAAACCCCCTGACCTCCAGACAGCTCCCCAACCTGAAATACTTGCATATGTAGTGATCACAGTCCAATAAGGATGAGCAAAAGAAGTCCTCTAAATAATAAACTGATGATCCTGCCACCAAGATAGAGACTAACTTGTACTGGGATGCAAAACATAGCTTTTGAGGTATATTCTGTAAGCAATGTTTGCAGGCTAACATATAAGGAGTTAACTTGAAGAGAGTAAGCTGCAAGTTATAAACACAAACAGAATGATGTTATGAAATATTAGAAGTAGATATATGCAACAATGTAGAGTGAATCAGAAGGTTCCAATAGCTGATATATATATATATATATATATATATATATATATACATATATATATATATATATATATATATATATACAGTATCTCACAAAAGTGAGTAGACCCCTCACATTTGTGTAAATATGTTATTATATCTTTTCATGTGACAACACTGAAGAAATTATACTTTGCTGCAATGTAAAGTAGTAAGTGTACAGCCTGTACAGGGAGTGCAGAATTATTAGGCAAGTTGTATTTTTGAGGATTAATTTTATTATTGAACAACAACCATGTTCTCAATTAACCCAAAAAACTCATTAATATCAAAGCTGAATAGTTTTGGAAGTAGTTTTTAGTTTGTTTTTAGTTATAGCTATTTTAGGGGGATATCTGTGTGTGCAGGTGACTATTACTGTGCATAATTATTAGGCAACTTAACAAAAAACAAATATATACCCATTTCAATTATTTATTTTTACCAGTGAAACCAATATAACATCTCAACATTCACAAATATACATTTCTGACATTCAAAAACAAAACAAAAACAAATCAGTGACCAATATAGCCACCTTTCTTTGCAAGGACACTCAAAAGCCTGCCATCCATGGATTCTGTCAGTGTTTTGATCTGTTCACCATCAACATTGCGTGCAGCAGCAACCACAGCCTCCCAGACACTGTTCAGAGAGGTGTACTGTTTTCCCTCCTTGTAAATCTCACATTTGATGATGGACCACAGGTTCTCAATGGGGTTCAGATCAGGTGAACAAGGAGGCCATGTTATTAGATTTTCTTCTTTTATACCCTTTCTTGCCAGCCATGCTGTGGAGTACTTGGACGCATGTGATGGAGCATTGTCCTGCATGAAAATCATGTTTTTCTTGAAGGATGCAGACTTCTTCCTGTACCACTGCTTGAAGAAGGTGTCTTCCAGAAACTGGCAGTAGGACTGGGAGTTGAGCTTGACTCCATCCTCAACCCGAAAAGGCCCCACAAGCTCATCTTTGATGATACCAGCCCAAACCAGTACTCCACCTCCACCTTGCTGGCGTCTGAGTCGGACTGGAGCTCTCTGCCCTTTACCAATCCAGCCACGGGCCCATCCATCTGGCCCATCAAGACTCACTCTCATTTCATCAGTCCATAAAACCTTAGAAAAATCAGTCTTGAGATATTTCTTGGCCCAGTCTTGACGTTTCAGCTTGTGTGTCTTGTTCAGTGGTGGTCGTCTTTCAGCCTTTCTTACCTTGGCCATGTCTCTGAGTATTGCACACCTTGTGCTTTTGGGCACTCCAGTGATGTTGCAGCTCTGAAATATGGCCAAACTGGTGGCAAGTGGCATCTTGGCAGCTGCACGCTTGACTTTTCTCAGTTCATGGGCAGTTATTTTGCGCCTTGGTTTTTCCACACGCTTCTTGCGACCCTGTTGACTATTTTGAATTAAACGCTTGATTGTTCGATGATCACGCTTCAGAAGCTTTGCAATTTTAAGAGTGCTGCATCCCTCTGCAAGATATCTCACTATTTTTTACTTTTCTGAGCCTGTCAAGTCCTTCTTTTGACTCATTTTGCCAAAGGAAAGGAAGTTGCCTAATAATTATGCACACCTGATATAGGATGTTGATGTCATTAGACCACACCCCTTCTCATTACAGAGATGCACATCACCTAATATGCTTAATTGGTAGTAGGCTTTCGAGCCTATACAGCTTGGAGTAAGACAACATGCATAAAGAGGATGATGTGGTCAAAATACTCATTTGCCTAATAATTCTGCACTCCCTGTATAACCGTTTAAATTTGCTGTCCCCTCAAAATAATTCAACACACAGTCATTAATGTCTAAACCGTTGGCAACAAAAGTGAGTACACCCCTAAGTGGAAATGTCCAAATTGGGCCCAAAGTGTCAATATTTTGTGTGGCCACCATTATTTTGCAGCACTGCCTTAACCCTCTTGGGCATGGAGTTCACCAGAGCTTCACAGTTTGCCACTGGAGTCCTTTTCCAAGCCTTCATGACAACATCACAGAGCGTTTTCCCACCTTGCATTTGAGGATGCCCCACAGATGCTCAATAGGGTTTAGGTCTAGAGACATGCTTGGCCAGTCCATCACCTTTACCCTCAGCTTAGCAAGGCAGTGGTCATCTTGGAGGTGTATTTGGTGTCCTTACCATGATGGAATACTGCCCTGCGGCCCAGTCGCCGAAGGGAGGGGATCATGCTCTGCTTCAGTATGTCATAGTACATGTTGGCATTCATGGTTCCCTCAATGAGCTGTAGCTCCCCAGTGCCGGCAGCACTCATGCAAGCCCAGACCATGATACTCCCACCACCATGCTTGACTGTAGGCAAGTAACCCTTGTCTTTGTACTCCTCACCTGGTTGTCGCCACACACGCTTGACACCATCTGAACCAAATAAGTTTATCTTGGTCTCATTGGACCACAGGACATGGTTCCAGTAATCCATGTCCTGTGAAACCGCTGTATGGTCTTGCCCACTGTGCGGCAGCTCAGTTTCAGAGTCTTGGAAATCTTCTTATAGCCTAGGCCATCTTTATGTAGAGCAATAATTCTTTTTTTTAGATCCTCAGAGAGTTCTTTGCCATGAGGTGCCATGTTGAGCTTACAGTGACCAGTATGAGAGAGTGTGAGAGCGATAACGCCAAATTTAACACACCTGCTCCCCATTCACACCGGAGACCTTGTAACACTAATGAGTCACATGACACCGGGGAGGGAAAATGGCTAATTGGGCCCAATTTGGACATTTCCACTTAGGGGTGTACTCACTTTTGTTGCCAACGGTTTAGACATTAATGGCTGTGTGTTGAGTTATTTTGAGGGGATAGCAAATTTACACTGTTATACAGGCTGTACACTCACTTCTTTACATTGTAGCAAAGTGTCATTTCTTCAGTGTTGTCACATGAAAAGATATAATAAAATATTTACAAAAATGTAAGGGGTGTACTAACTTTTGTGAGATACTGTATATATATATGAGACCAACACTCACTATCCACTTTTGAGCCAGGGTGCATCCCACACAGTACCAAACAAAGAATCCAAAGAGAGCATTTGCCGTGTTTATAAGTAGTGTTTAATCCATATTGTTAACGTTTTCGAGGAGTGACCCAGTCATCAGACAAGTGAAGAAAGAAACAACAAGTGCACTTACCAAATGTTACTATTTGAAGAGGAGGATGCCTGTACGCCGCCAGCTCCCGCGGGAGAATGCCCACCTGAAACCCAGAAGGGACCAAGTGACATCATCACGCTAGGCCACGGCGGCGCATCAGAACACCGCCCAAAGACAAACTGTGTAAACAAAGACCGGTTGCTAAACGTACGTGTACTAATTATAATGCAACTTAAATCAGTTATTTGTGGCTAAATGCAAACAAACATTAGTGTTAATTCTGGTGACCATATTCAAATGATTACAGTGAATAATCTATGCAACCTAGTGTCTTAAAAATGCATATGAGGAACACGACAATAGGGCATTTCTCTATATCAACAACAGAAGACTATACCAAATTACAGGAGAAAATAGAAAGAATATGAAAAATAGAAGAGATAAAAAAGGATAAAAACAGAAAGAACATGTAGTGAGATAGAATGAGATACATCAAATAGAAAGGCAGGCTATAAATCTAGCTACGTTACCTCTATATATAGGGAAATTACATATTAACCAGATATAAGCCGCCGGATTTGGATATGGACTCATATCATAATGCACTGTCAAACCTTTCAGTGCCATATACACAAAATGTGAAAGATGAATAAGAAAAAAGGAAGATGAAAAAGAAAAAGGATAATCTGATAAATGCTGAAAAAAGTAGTAAAAATAAAAATAAATATAAAAATGCTCGAAAAGGCAAAAAAAGATGAAAAATTAAAAAAAAAAAAAAAGCGCTATAACAAATAATGCCCAAAAAGTTACTAGCTTATTTTAATAGAAAAAATTGTAACAAAAAAAAATGTAACAAAAATTACAGTACAGTGACAGACTGATAGATCTCTGCTTTGTGGAGTTAACACTGCAGTGAGCACAGTAGCTACTAGTAGTGCAGTACAGTCAGTGACAGACTAGTAGATTTCTGCTTTGTGGAGTTAACGCTGCAGTGAGCACAGTAGCTACTAGTAGTGCAGTACAGTGAGAGACTGGTAGATTTCTGCTTTGTGGAGTTTACACTGCAGTGAGCACAGTAGCAGTAATCACTGTCTGCTCTGTACTGACCAGTCAGAGATAGATACGCACAGAATGCCAATGGTCAAGCTAATTCAGGTCCAGTTAATCACAGACAGACTCCACAGTCCACACTAGGTAAACAACATTACTGAAATAAATAGTGTATTGATTTTGAAGGTGTGCATCTCCAGTATAGAAAGGTGTTTAATATCAGCATGATGACACAATGACACTTCTGATGCACATAATGCACTGCAGAGAGGGGCAGACACTTCTGCAGATATCTGCAGTGCAGCAAAAGCAGGGAAAGAACTGCTCTGCAAGAAATAAAGACATACATACATAAAATACTGAAGATATGCAAGAAAATAAATATGCCACATACATTCACTAATACAAAGAGACAGAATATTGACAGAATGGTTCCCCACAAACTGCTACAACAGACCTACTGAGTTTGTATTAACTACAGAGAGTTTCATGGGTAGTTCACTCCCCAATGCTGAAGGAGATGATCACTGGGACGGGTGAGTAGGGGCCTAAACAGGTACGACAGGAGCTTAGAGTACAGTACAGAACAAAATTAGCTGTATTCAAGGCAGGGCCCTACCAAAGTGAGGAAACATGTAAGAATTAGAAAAGAGGTTAAAAAGTTCATATGATAAGTAGTACAGAGAGATCCACCACCGTCAGGGTGATGTGATATAAGGGGCAAAAACATTATGGGCCATGGGTGGGCGGCATACCTAAATAGCTGTCTCAGCCTGCCCTCAGGACGTCCGACGACAACAACACAGTCAATGACTCACTGCTGTCACACTCACTACGTGACACGTGTCCTGGACTCCCGGCCTGGGCCCTCTCCCCTCTCTACTACTAATAATATCCTCCTACCTCCTTGCCCTCCAGTCTGAATCCTTAGTGAAGAACTCCTCACTCAGTCACTCTACTTTTACTCTGTAGTTGTACTAGAGTAGATGAGCGCACAGTCGCACACTGACTGGTGATGACTCCACTCCTGCACGGCAGTTGACTAGTTGAGGAAGCACACAGGACTCGAGTGGATGGCAGCCGCAGCTCTCACACCTGACCTGAGCCAGTCTTTTTCTCTCACACCTCACGGTCACCGTCACGATGGATCTGAGATGAGTGCGTGGCTGGCTGCAGTCGAACTCTTCACTCCGGGACACATGACAGCGCGTCTCACTCCGCGCTTGGGATCTTCTCCTGCCTGCAGCACCAGTCTCACCCACTGGAGTCACTCTGTCAGATAGACCGGGACCGCTGATTTGCTGAGGGCAGGCAGGGCTCCCGAGGCTGCTATAGACCAGCTTCTATTGGGAGCGGTAAGCTTCAAGCTTATTCACCACTGGGTGGCAGTCTCTAGTGGCCCATACAAATAAATACATCATATTGCGCAACGGAAAGGGCTCACAGCCTCTACTGGCTTACACAATATGTGTATGTACTATTTGAGAAATAATTTTAGGCATGAATAATTATTCTAATTTATATCTGAGTTGGCGGCGGGTGGCGGGGGGGTGGGGGTCACCAATTAATACAAAAATTTATTTTTTTATTAAACAGTATTAAAGGTGTAATTATCTGCCTCCTTGACAGCACATCACTACTTGGCTTTGACCATTCCCTAGAGATCATGTCAGAGACAGCATCAGGCACAGGAAAAATCTCAGGGAAATGAAATTAAGTTTTTAGGACTGTTGTTAAATGATTACAAGGTTTATCATCAGAAACGTTAGCATCTTTAACCCCTAAAGTAACTAGTAACATGTTCAAGTTTAAATTAAAAAAAAGTAAGAAATATCAGGTTCAAATTCAGATGAGGAATTCTCATCCCCAGAGGAAGTTCCACCATCTGAAGACATAACAGTATCCCTGGCCTCAGGGAATATAGCACTGGTAGAAGGTAAAATCTGAACTGACATTTTACGCTTGTTTGAAGGTCGGGAGAGCAGTTAATGCTTCAGAAACTGCAGCCTTGATAACATTTTTCATGGCAGGAGGCACTACCTCAGCATTAACCTGTAATGAACAAATAGTAGGTGCGTTAGTACCCAAAGAAACAGCGTTAGATTGGTCTGATTGCATTAACAAATCTAATGATGAGCCATATAAATGAGCCAGAGAAGACACAGCACACCAAATAATAGTATAAAGGCCTTCAGGAGACTCAGTTTCTTGGGTAGATTTAGGGACAGAATCCTGCTGCTCCATTATATATATATATATGGCAATGCAATAAACACTATTAAACCCCCTATAAAATTCTTGAATGGAAACTGTTAACCCCCTACTAAGTAGCTTTAACAGAAATAATGTGCGCAAAGCAGAGATGAAAAAAAAACAGGAGAAACAAACAATATATCAGAAGGTGCGGCAATCTACTGACAAGTAAGAATGAGAATATGCGCGGTAAAAACCCGACATGCGTATAAACAAACAAAAATGTGGTAACCCGAAAAAACTATAGAAACGGCCAAGGGAATGTGCGCTAACCCGGCAGGCAAAAATATTTAAAAAAAAGCCACAGCACTAAAGAAAGGGAATAGTAATAAAGGATCTGTCCCAGGGCCATATATAACAACATATATAAACTTTTTTTTTTTTTAAAGGGCCCATAATGTAGCTACATGACCATCTAAAAGTTAAATAAAAATATACCAATAGACACTAGCAAATAAGTAGTAGACAGCCAAACCAGTACTGAATCATATCAGCAGAGGTTTAAGGAATAGGAGTATATTGTAGATCAATAAAGTGAGGCAGAAGACAAATCCCTGTGACCGATTATAGAGGGTTTTTGAAAAATTTCCCATGAGATGAAACAAAGATTCATAAACCACACCCCAAATACATCCTTCTGACAAGCACTGTACTCTGAGGGGAAACCGGGACTCAATATTGACTAAAATCCTTCTCTCTGAAGAATCACATGCACATCTTCATTCTTCAACCACTTCCAATGGAGGAAGAGTAAAGACTGAGGTATGTGTGAGGGGTTTTATAGAGCTCTTGGGGTTTGGGAATCTTTGCCTCCTCCAAATGGTAGAGAAGAGTAATTCTCAAGAGTAAGGATTGTGGACTCCCACCACCTGTATGAAAGAAATTGATTCTCCTACCAAGCCTGTGAAAAATAACAGTAAACTCAGCTAAAGGGAAAAAATTGTTTCCCTAAATGGGACCACTGAAATACCCTGAGATCTTATAATAGACAAAGGAGTTCCCAGAACCTATGCAAAAAGTCTGGGAGCTATAGTAAGTTTGAAGGAATAGCCACAAACAAAGCATTTGTCTAGAACACTGGTTTTCAAACCTGTCCTCAGGCCTCCCTAACAGGCCAGATTTAAATTGTAAAATAACCATGTTTACTAATCATCTGATTATTTCACCTTTGCTCTAGTTCAGATGTCCTCAAAATCTGGCCTGTTAGGGAAGCCTGAGGACCGGTCTGTGTAAGGGAACCAAGAAACCAGATGGAAACAGAAAGTGCAGGTTTAAAAAAATAAATGGAATTTATTGAAATTAATAATAAACAAAACAAAAAACAATAGGGAAATCCAGAATGCAGTCAGAGGTCAGAAGCCAAAGCAGGTAGTCAGCCGAGCCAGGTCAGGGAACACAGAGAACAGGAACAATAGCCGGAGTCAGGAACCAGGGAATCAGTGAGCCAAAGCCAGGGTTAACTCAGAGAATGAGAACAAAAAAACAGAAGTGCTCTTGGTAGATCTGGATTCACATGTAAGGGCAAAGACAGAGTGAACAGGGTGATGGTTATATAATAAACAGGCCTTACATCATAACTGTGAGACAGAAAGTTGCCAGTAGTTGCAGAGTGATGATGTTCACAAGTTTGCTCATAACAGGGCGTGTGGGAGGAAGGCAGAGTGTCAGAAACACTGCAAGAGAAGCCAGAAACAGGCCTGCACCCCAAGAAACAAGCAAGGGTGAGTAACCCTGACAGTTTGAAAAACAGTGATCTAGAATGACAAGATTTTGGAACTGGTGGAGGTCCTTGAGGTTAGGAATATAAAAGAAAGCATCCTTCAAATCTATTGTAAATATAAATTAACTATGACAAACTAGGTTAAAATGGACCAAACAAAATCCATCTTAAAAGCAGGAACTCTGAGGAATCTCAAAACTTTAACAAAGATCCCAGTTTTTTGGGAACAAAAAACAAATTGAAATAAAATACTTTATCTTATTCCAAAACCTAGAACCATAAGTAACACCACCCAGCTACCTGGTTAAGGACTAAGAGAAAAAAGGACTCCTGACTGTACATGATCTTTCAAAAAAGAAGTCAAAATGACCTTCATTGAAAGTAATGTTGGCCTGAAGCCCTTATTGTAACCAAAGGCAAATATGAGTAGAAGTTAGAGATTCTGGAAAATACTGCGATTAGGCCCTTTGAGAAAGAAATAGCCTACCATCTACCAGAATAGAATCTGGATTGGTGGTTATAGTTGTTAATAAAAGAAAAAAGGCTTCTTGGATTGTTTGGCCTTATTCCAAATAACACTACTTCCAGGCAACTCTGGAGAAATCTAGGGCTTGTGAGAAAAGGATGAAAATACAGGTTTCTAGATTAAATAATGAACGGAAATGGCTATTAAAATTAATATTTACCTTTAGACTTCATGTCCTCAGGAATAAAGCTCCTACATCCTCCAGTTACAGTATAATAATGGAATGCAACCAAGCATATTATTATTATCGGTTATTTGTAGAGCACCAACAGATTCCGCAGCGGCATAGAAAAAGTCTTAACTAGAAAAAGTAGAGATAAAGTCTACCATAAAGACCATGTCTGCTAAACATGAATTAAGCCACAGAGCACTCCTAGGCGGACTGCAAAAGTCATATGTTAGTATTAATATGAATAATGATGAAAAGGACATTGGAAGTAAATAACATAATTTATGTAAAAACTTACCTGATAAATTAATTTCTTTCATAGTGGCAAGAGTCCATGAGCTAGTGACGTATGGGATATACATTCCTACCAGGAGCGGGCAAAGTTTCCCAAACCTCTAAATGCCTATAAATACACCTCCCACTTCACTCATACCTCAGTTTAACGTATAGCCAAGAAGTTAGGTGTATAAAAAGGATGTAAAAAGCATACAAAAAGAGGAACTGTAAAAAAAATAATAACTACAAAAAATAGGGTGTATCTCATGGACTCTTGCCACTATGAAAGAAATTAATTTATCAGGTAAGTTCTTACATAAATTATGTTTTCTTTTATGTAAGTGGCAAGAGTCCATGAGCCAGTGACATATGGGATATAATACCCAAGATGTGAAAGTCCACGCGTTGCTAGAGAGGGAAGGATAAAAAAAAAGAAGCTATTTCCGCTGAGAAATTAAATCCCAGAAAACTCAACTCAAAGGTATTAGAATCAAGCTGAGACAACTGCCTGAAGAACCTTTCTACTAAAGGCTGCTTCCGAATGAGGCAAACACATAAAAATGGTAAAATTTAGTAAAAGTATGCAAAGAAGACCAAGTTGCTGCTTTGCAAAATTGATCAACTAAAGCTTCATTCTTGAAAGCCCAAGAAGTGGCAACTGATCTAGTAGAATGAGCTATAATTCTCTGAGTCGGAGACTTCCCCACCTCCAAATAAGCTTTGTGGATCAAAAGACTCAACCAAAAAAAACTGAGAAATAACAGAGGCTTTTTGACCTTTCCTGGAGCCAGAAAAAAATAACAAATAGACTAGAAGTCCTTCTGAAATCTTAAGTAGTCTCAACATAATATTTCAAAGCTCTTACCACATCCAAAGAATGTAAAGACCCTTTAAGAGTATTCTTAGGATTAGGACACAAAGAAGGGACAACAATTTCCTTATTGATGTTGTTAGCATTCACAAATTAAGGCAAAAATGTAAATGAAATCCGCAAAACAGCTTTATCTTGATGGAAAATCAGATAAAGAGACTCACAAGAGAAAGCAGACAAAACAGAAATTCTTCAAGCAGAAGAGATAGCCAAAAGAAATAATACTTTCCAAGAAAGTATTTTAATGTCTAGAGAAAGCATAGGCTCAAAAGGAGGAGCCTGTAAAATCTTCAAAACCAAAATTGAGACTCCAAGAAGGAGAAATAAATTTAAAAACAGGTTTAATATGAATCAAAGCCTGAACAAAACAGTGAATATCAGGAAGTTTAGCAATCTGTCTATGAAAAAAGACAGAAAGAACAGAAATTTGTCCTTTCAAAGCATTTGCAGACAAAACCTTTATCCAAACCATCCTGAAGAAACTGTAAAATCCTAGGAATTCTAAAAGAATGCCAAGAATAATGAGTTGAACATCATAAAATATAGGTTTTCCAAACCCGAAAATAAATTCTCCTTGAAACAGACTTACAAGCCTGTATCATAGTGCTAATAACTGGGTCAGAGAAACCTCTATGACTAAACACCTAAGCGTTCAATTCCCATGCCTTCAAATTAGAGATTTGAAATCCTGATGGAAAAACGGCCCCTGAAACAAAAGGTCTGGCCTTAAAGGAAGTAGCCAAGGCTGGCAACTGGACATTCTGACAAGGTCCACATACCAAAACCTGAGAGGCCAAGCTGGTGCTATCAGAAACACATAAGATCGTTCCATTATGATCTAGTAGATCACCCTTGGAAAAAGAACCAGAGGCGGAAAAATGTAAGCAGATTGGTAAAAACCAAGGAACTGCTAGAGCATCCACCATCTCCGCCTAAGGATCCTTGAACCTGGAAAGGTATCTGGAAAACTTCTTCTTTAGACGAGAGACCATCAGATCTATTTCTGGAAGACCCCACATATGAACAAGATGAAAAAAAAACACATCTGGATGGAGAGCACTCCCCGGATATAAAGTCTGACGGCTGAGATAATCCCCTTCCCAATTGTCTACACCTGGGATATGAATCACAGAAATTAGACAAGAGTTGGATTCAGTCCAAGAAAGTATCCGAGATACTTCCTCCATAACTGAAGGACTGCGAGTCCCTCCTTGACGATTGCTATATGCCACTGTTGTGATATTGTCTGTTTGAAAACAAATGTAAAAGTTCTCTCTTAAATAGAGGCCACGCCTGAAAATAGCATGGAGTTCTAAAATAGTGATTGGTAACCTCGCCTCCTGAGGTTTCCAAACCCCTAGTGCTGTCAGAGACTCTTCAGACAGCTCCCCCACCTGAAAAAAAACTTGCATCTGTTTAGAATACAGTCCAGGTAGAATAAACAAATGAGGCCCCCTGAACAATAAGGTGATGGTCCAACCACCAAATCAGAGAGAAAAGAGTGCTGGGATTTAAGTATATCAGTTGTGATATCTGAAAATAATCCCTGCATCTATGGTGCAACATGCAAAGCTATAGAGGCCTCAAACGAAAACAAGCAAAGAGCATCGCACCTGATGCTGCAGTCATGGTACCTAAAACTTCCATGCACATAACCACTGAAGGAAATAATAGAGACTGAAGGTTTAGACAAACTAAAATTAACTTCATTCGTCTCTAGTCTATCAGAGAAAGAATCATAGACACTAAATCTTATCTGGAAACCTAAAAAAGGTGACCCTTCTCTAAGGAATCAAGAAACTCTATTGTAAATTGATCCTCCAACCATGTCTTGAAGAAACCACACTAGTTGTTTCAAATGAGATTCTGCAGCTAAATGAAAAGATTAAAGCTAATACCAAAATATCATCCAAATAAGGAAACACCGCAATACCCTGCACTCTGATTACAGATAGAAGGGCACCAAGAATGTTTGAAAAGAATCTCTGAGCTTTCGCTAGCCCAAAAGGACGAGTGACAAATTGGTAATGCTTATCTAGAAAAGAGAATCTCAGAAAACAATAGTGGTCTGAATTAATTGAAGTGTGAAAATAAGCGTCCTGTAAATCTATTGTGGACTTGAAGTGACCTTGCTAAATAGAAAGGCAGAATAGTCCCTATAGTCACCATCTTTAAAGTTGGGACTCTTACAAAACAATTTAAAAATTTCAGATCCAGAATTGGTCTGAACGAATTATTTCTTTGGGGCACTGAATAGATTTGAATAGAAATCTAAGCTTTGTTCCTACAGAGGAACTGGAACCATCACCCCTGAAAACTCTAAATCTGAAACACATTTCTGAAAAACCTAAGCTTTCACAGGGCTTGTTGTAACATGGGAAAGAATCTTTCCATGGGAGGTTTTTATTCTGAAACCTATTTGATACCCCTGAGAAAACAATATTCTGAATCCACTGATTTTGAACAGAAACTGTCTAAATGTATTGAAAATAAATTCAATCTGCCCCCCACCAGTTGAACTGGTTTAAAGGTTGCACCTTCATGCAGTCTTAGGGGCTGAAAATAGTTTAATTTATAAAGCTTGGATTTATTCAAATTCGGGGTAAATCTCAAATTAGAGCCAGAGGCCTTAGGGAAATAAAAGAACAATTGGGAGCTTAAAAATTACCCTTAGATTTCTTATATTGGGGCAGAAAAAACTCCCTTTCCTACAGAAATAGAGAAGATGATAAAATCCAATAGAAACCCTAAAAAATGACTATCCTAAAATAATAAAATAGTAATCTAAATTCACAAATATCAGAGATTTAAGCCATAAAACTTTTCTAGTAAAAATGGCTAAATAGGCGGAGCCAACTGCTACACTGAGCGGTCGTGTGTTACAGGAGCTCCGCTCAGAAAAATACCTAAATCACCTTAAAGATATTTATTTATATCACCAAGCCAATTGCCTCTGAGGTCAGAGATAGTGCCCCTTAGCACGGCTACTTCTTATTCTCCCACTCAAGCACTACCTCTGGAGACATTGCCAGATCTGGGACCATATACCGGGACTTGCCAGGACATAGTGCGGCACACTGCCTTTACCCGCAACGCTCAACGGATCTCCCCAACTATCGATCCAGCACCGAACCTTCAGACACTCAGGAGGACTGCTAATAAAGCGGAGTACCCGGCAATCTTCCTCCCGGCAACCTGTGACGCTCCCTGAGCAGAGGATCTCCCTCACAACTCCCGGTCACGACAAAGGGAGAGAAATTCACAATACACCCACACACCTTACCACTGACATTCCCGGCTGAGACAGCCCAGAGCTCACATCTAGCTCAGCTTTCAGCCCGGGGACATAGCTCTTCAGCGCAAGGTAGCTCTAACATATTCTCCTTCTTGGCGCGAACAGACGCCATTTTCTTTCTTTCCTCCTTGCATACACCTAAACACCGGCAAGCGAGAGACCCTCTCTACTCATTACAAAGACGCTTACTACCGCTATAGAGAGGGGAAAGTAAAGCCATCATACCCAAGTACCAGGACATATAAGAGAGCATTTAGGAGCATAGATATTGAGGAGCTCTGGTTTGGAGTGCTGGGGAGAAACAACTCCAGGACTTTCAGTGACAGCCATTTAAAACTTTTTCTGCCAGCGCTGCCCACGCCACACTACCTTACTTTAGTTTGTTGTATTTTTCCCTGGCACAACCTAATGCTTTAAACAATCTCTCAAATACACAATACAACAGATAAATTAACCCTGAAAAGATAAAGGGACAGAAAAGCTGCACCGTGACTACTAAAAAGTTGAACTTTGAAAACAAGCCCTCGGTTGACAGTAACTAGATACTTAACTCAGTGCCAAATCCACCCTCTCCTGCTCCCCTAATGAAAGCATTGCACTTCTTTAATTCAACCTTTAGATTTCAAGGACCTCTGAGAAAGACCCCTACCTTCCCCATATGCAGGGAGCACCTACAAAGGCTTGTTTATTTTTTCTCTTTGTCTCATCACAGGACCTAACTGCAATACCTGCTATCACTCACACATCAACCCCCCTCCCTCCTTTCCCGCAGCTGTAATTAGCTGCGGGTCATACCCACCTCCCCTTCTCCGAGCTCGCCCAGAGGTGGCATCATCCCTGGAGGGGGGAAGCCTCTAGGAACCCACCTTGATACGGGGATAACAGCCTCTTCTTCTGTGCCCCTCCTGCTAATATTTAGATCGCAACGCCACACTCTAGAAGCGCACCTGACACGAAGCACCTGAGGCCTTCACTACTTCTACTCCAGCAACTCTAGAGAATAATGCAGGGCTAGACCCCCTTACATGTGAGGGGCCAGTCTAAGCCCCCCCAGGTCTCATTTTTAGCGCAGAAAACTTCTTTCCTTTTTGGGCTTAAGCTGCAAGGGGTAACTCTCTACTGAAGATGGCACAATCTGGAAAAAGGAAACCAAAGCACCAAGAAATTCCCAAAAGAACCTTAACGGACCACTTCCACAGTAAAAACACCTCTGACCCAGACCTCTCAGAGGACGATTCGAGAGACTCCAACCTTCCACTACATAGACGTCTGAAAGGCGATAATCCATCTAAAGATAGAACAACGCTTTCCCAGTCAACCTTTTTCGAGTCTATCAAGACCTTATCAGACAAAATGGATACCCACTACTCATCCATAAGACAAGATCTCCGTCAATCAGTCAGTGAGTTGAAACGGGAGATTTCCACATTAGGAGAAAGAACGGAAACACTAGAAAAGAAACATGAAGAACTAGCTGTTGACCATACCAATCTTCTCTCGTACTCCCAGAGTCTAGCAGAACAAATCTCTGATTTAGAAGCCAAGATGGCAGACCTCGAAGATAGGTCCCGCCGGAACAATCTGAGAATCAGAGGAATAGCAGAAAAAATCACAACAGCGGACCTCAACAACTATTTGCTAGACCTCTTCAAAGGCCTACTAGGCACCACTTCTGATTCGGACCTCCTGATTGACAGGGCCCATAGAGCCTTACGGTCACGCAACTTACCCTCTGATGCCCCAAGGGACGTAATCATAAGACTCCATTATTACACAACAAAGGAGAAGATTCTCAGAGCATCCTTCACCAATAAACCCCTTAGCAAACCTTACCACAATCTACAAATTTTCCCGGATTTGTCTCCCCACACCTTGGCAAAAAGAAGATCCTTTCAACAGGTAACACAAACCCTAAGGCACCACAATATCAAATATAGATGGGGGTTTCCGGTAAAGATCTTTTTCAGACATGAAGAACAATCCTATGCCATCTCAACTCTGGAACAAGGTCTGAAAGTGCTCCATAACCTAGGCCTCACACTCTCTAGGGAATCCAGAACTAGACAGAAGAGCACCCCCAAAGAACTTAACTCTGCAGCTCCGGAATGGCACCCCCCAAATGAGAACCCTCCTTTCCGAGAAGACGACCATCCAACCGGGTAATCCAAACACCTAAGTCAGTAACTCCCGCCTCAGGCTACCATTACTATATCTACCCTTTTCGAAGACTCTAAGCACCTACAGAGCACACATACGGGTACTTCCCTTACTCTAATTTTGCTCTGCCTGCTAAGAAATCACTAATAAGACTCGCCCCGATTAAAGGACTCATCCAGGTAAACCCAAGAGCTCACACACGGGTACACACCTTACTCTCCTATAGCTCTTGGCTGTTTCTTTATGCTACACTATGTTGTGCACTTGTATTCAAATTGCTGTTACTGCTGCTACTCACCCCTGTATCATAGATTACTCAGATTAACCTCCTGGACTCGGCTCCTTCTCCCCTGCCCCTCCTAGGGGGGGGGGGGGGTAGGAGACCCGAGCCCCCTCATGGGGAGAAAATGTGCCCCATACACCCCACACACTAAAGGATACTTAAGGTTCCCAAGCGAGACATCTTTGCCTAACTATGCTAAGTTTAATACCCTGCTATATATCTCGCTCCTTCTTTATCTAGACCGAACCAAAAGATCTAATAATTGTCTCAAATCAATTAATGATATGCTTCCTACTACCTGCACTCCCTATGTGGGCGTCTGAGGCACAAACATAATCTTGATCCTTGATGTTTTACGTTATGTTTGTTTACTTTAGAGAGGAAAACAGGGTTAGTTTGGGACTCATGTTTATGTTCCATTATATATGTACTTTTGTTGAATAATATGCTGTGTTTTCTTTACATGTTGTCTCCCTGTCTAGAACTCATGTAGTAGTAGTGACAGCTTAACTCTGCAAAACATTTGTATAGTAGAAATCTTAAAAACATAATTTATGTAAGAACTTACCTGATAAATTCATTTCTTTCATATTAGCAAGAGTCCATGAGCTAGTGACGTATGGGATATACATTCCTACCAGGAGGGGCAAAGTTTCCCAAACCTCAAAATGCCTATAAATACACCCCTCACCACACCCACAATTCAGTTTAACGAATAGCCAAGAAGTGGGGTGATAAAAAAGTGCGAAAGCATATAAAATAAGGAATTGGAATAATTGTGCTTTATACAAAATCATAACCACCACAAAAAAGGGCGGGCCTCATGGACTCTTGCTAATATGAAAGAAATGAATTTATCAGGTAAGTTCTTACATAAATTATGTTTTCTTTCATGTAATTAGCAAGAGTCCATGAGCTAGTGACGTATGGGATAATGATTACCCAAGATGTGGATCTTTCCACACAAGAGTCACTAGAGAGGGAGGGATAAAATAAAGACAGCCAATTCCTGCTGAAAATAATCCACACCCAAAATAAAGTTTAGCGAAAAACATAAGCAGAAGATTCAAACTGAAACCGCTGCCTGAAGTACTTTTCTACCAAAAACTGCTTCAGAAGAAGAAAATACATCAAAATGGTAGAATTTAGTAAAAGTATGCAAAGAGGACCAAGTTGCTGCTTTGCAAATCTGATCAACCGAAGCTTCATTCCTAAACGCCCAGGAAGTAGAAACTGACCTAGTAGAATGAGCTGTAATTCTCTGAGGCGGAGTTTTACCCGACTCAACATAGGCAAGATGAATTAAAGATTTCAACCAAGATGCCAAAGAAATGGCAGAAGCTTTCTGGCCTTTTCTAGAACCGGAAAAGATAACAAATAGACTAGAAGTCTTTCGGAAAGATTTAGTAGCTTCAACATAATATTTCAAAGCTCTAACAACATCCAAAGAATGCAACGATTTCTCCTTAGAATTCTTAGGATTAGGACATAATGAAGGAACCACAATTTCTCTACTAATGTTGTTGGAATTCACAACTTTAGGTAAAAATTCAAAAGAAGTTCGCAACACCGCCTTATCCTGATGAAAAATCAGAAAAGGAGATTCACAAGAAAGAGCAGATAATTCAGAAACTCTTCTGGCAGAAGAGATGGCCAAAAGGAACAAAACTTTCCAAGAAAGTAATTTAATGTCCAATGAATGCATAGGTTCAAACGGAGGAGCTTGAAGAACCCCCAGAACCAAATTCAAACTCCAAGGAGGAGAAATTGACTTAATGACAGGTTTTATACGAACCAAAGCCTGTACAAAACAATGAATATCAGGAAGAATAGCAATCTTTCTGTGAAAAAGAACAGAAAGAGCAGAGATTTGTCCTTTCAAGGAACTTGCGGACAAACCTTTATCTAAACCATCCTGAAGAAACTGTAAAATTCTCGGAATTCTAAAAGAATGCCAAGAAAAATGATGAGAAATACACCAAGAAATATAAGTCTTCCAGACTCTATAATATATCTCTCTAGATACAGATTTACGAGCCTGTAACATAGTATTAATCACAGAGTCAGAGAAACCTCTTTGACGAAGAATCAAGCGTTCAATCTCCATACCTTTAAATTTAAGGATTTCAGATCCTGATGGAAAAAAGGACCTTGTGACAGAAGGTCTGGTCTTAACGGAAGAGTCCACGGTTGGCAAGAGGCCATCCGGACAAGATCTGCATACCAAAACCTGTGAGGCCATGCCGGAGCTACCAGCAGAACAAACGAGCATTCCTTCAGAATCTTGGAGATTACTCTTGGAAGAAGAACTAGAGGCGGAAAGATATAGGCAGGATGATACTTCCAAGGAAGTGATAATGCATCCACTGCCTCCGCCTGAGGATCCCGGGATCTGGACAGATACCTGGGAAGTTTCTTGTTTAGATGGGATGCCATCAAATCTATTTCTGGAAGTTCCCACATTTGAACGATCTGAAGAAATACCTCTGGGTGAAGAGACCATTCGCCCGGATGCAACGTTTGTCGACTGAGATAATCCGCTTCCCAATTGTCTACACCTGGGATATGAACCGCAGAGATTAGACAGGAGCTGCATTCCGCCCAAACCAAAATTCGAGATACTTCTTTCATAGCCAGAGGACTGTGAGTTCCTCCTTGATGATTGATGTATGCCACAGTTGTGACATTGTCTGTCTGAAAACAAATGAACGATTCTTTCTTCAGAAGAGGCCAAAACTGAAGAGCTCTGAAAATTGCACGGAGTTCCAAAATATTGATCGGTAATCTCACCTCCTGAGATTCCCAAACTCCTTGTGCCGTCAGAGATCCCCACACAGCTCCCCAATCTGTGAGACTTGCATCTGTTGAAATTACAGTCCAGGTCGGAAGCACAAAAGAAGCCCCCTGAATTAAACGATGGTGATCTGTCCACCAAGTTAGAGAGTGTCGAACAATCGGTTTTAAAGATATTAATTGAGATATCTTTGTGTAATCCTTGCACCATTGATTCAGCATACAAAGCTGAAGAGGTCGCATGTGAAAACGAGCAAAGGGGATCGCGTCCGATGCAGCAGTCATAAGACCTAGAATTTCCATGCATAAGGCTACCGAAGGGAATGATTGTGACTGAAGGTTTCGACAAGCTGCAATCAGTTTTAGACGTCTCTTGTCTGTTAAAGACAGAGTCATGGACACTGAATCTATCTGGAAACCCAGAAAGGTTACCCTTGTCTGAGGAATCAATGAACTTTTTGGTAAATTGATCCTCCAACCATGATCTTGAAGAAACAACACAAGTCGATTCGTATGAAATTCTGCTAAATGTAAAGACTGAGCAAGTACCAAGATATCGTCCAAATAAGGAAAAACCACAATACCCTGTTCTCTGATTACAGACAGAAGGGCACCGAGAACCTTTGTAAAAATTCTTGGAGCTGTAGCTAGGCCAAACGGCAGAGCCACAAACTGGTAATGCTTGTCCAGAAAAGAGAATCTCAGGAATCGATAATGATCTGGATGAATCGGAATATGCAGATATGCATCCTGTAAATCTATTGTGGACATATAATTCCCTTGCTGAACAAAAGGCAAGATAGTCCTTACAGTTACCATCTTGAACGTTGGTATCCTTACATAACGATTCAATATTTTTAGATCCAGAACTGGTCTGAAGGAATTCTCCTTCTTTGGTACAATGAAGAGATTTGAATAAAACCCCATCACCTGTTCCTGAACTGGAACTGGCATAATTACTCCAGTCAACTCTAGATCTGAAACACAATTCAGAAATGCTTGAGCTTTTACTGGATTTACTGGGACACGGGAAAGAAAAAATCTCTTTGCAGGAGGTCTCATCTTGAAACCAATTCTGTACCCTTCTGAAACAATGTTCTGAATCCAAAGATTGTGAACAGAATTGATCCAAATTTCTTTGAAAAAACGTAACCTGCCCCCTACCAGCTGAGCTGGAATGAGAGCCGCACCTTCATGTGGACTTAGAAGCAGGCTTTGCCTTTCTGGCTGGCTTGGATTTATTCCAGATTGGAGATGGTTTCCAAACTGAAACTGCTCCTGAGGATGAAGGATCAGACTTTTGTTCTTTGTTGAAACGAAAGGAACGAAAACGATTATTAGCTCTGTTTTTACCCTTAGATTTTTTATCCTGTGGTAAAAAAGTTCCTTTCCCACCAGTAACAGTTGAAATAATAGAATCCAACTGAGAACCAAATAATTTGTTACCCTGGAAAGAAATGGAAAGTAGAGTTGATTTAGAAGCCATATCAGCATTCCAAGTCTTAAGCCATAAAGCTCTTCTAGCTAAAATAGCTAGAGACATAAACCTGACATCAACTCTGATAATATCAAAGATGGCATCACAGATAAAATTATTAGCATGCTGAAGAAGAATAATAATATCATGAGAATCATGATGTGTTACTTGTTGCGCTAAAGTTTCCAACCAAAAAGTTGAAGCTGCAGCAACATCAGCCAAAGATACAGCAGGTCTAAGAAGATTACCTGAACACAGATAAGCTTTTCTTAGAAAGGATTTAATTTTCCTATCTAAAGGATCCTTAAACGAAGTACCATCTGACGTAGGAATAGTAGTACGTTTAGCAAGGGTAGAAATAGCCCCATCAACTTTAGGGATTTTGTCCCAAAATTCTAATCTGTCAGACGGCACAGGATATAATTGCTTAAAACGTTTAGAAGGAGTAAATGAATTACCCAATTTATCCCATTCTTTGGAAATTACTGCAGAAATAGCATTAGGAACAGGAAAAACTTCTGGAATAACCACATGAGATTTAAATACCTTATCCAAACGTTTAGAATTAGTATCAAGAGGACCAGAATCCTCTATTTCTAAAGCAATTAGAACTTCTTTAAGTAAAGAACGAATAAATTCCATTTTAAATAAATAACATAATTTATGTAAGAACTTACCTGATAAATTCATTTCTTTCATATTAGCAAGAGTCCATGAGCTAGTGACGTATGGGATATACATTCCTACCAGGAGGGGCAAAGTTTCCCAAACCTTAAAATGCCTATAAATACACCCCTCACCACACCCACAATTCAGTTTAACGAATAGCCAAGAAGTGGGGTGATAAGAAAAAAGTGCGAAAGCATATAAAATAAGGAATTGGAATAATTGTGCTTTATACAAAAAAATCATAACCACCACAAAAAAGGGCGGGCCTCATGGACTCTTGCTAATATGAAAGAAATGAATTTATCAGGTAAGTTCTTACATAAATTATGTTTTCTTTCATGTAATTAGCAAGAGTCCATGAGCTAGTGACGTATGGGATAATGACTACCCAAGATGTGGATCTTTCCACACAAGAGTCACTAGAGAGGGAGGGATAAAATAAAGACAGCCAATTCCTGCTGAAAATAATCCACACCCAAAATAAAGTTTAATGAAAAACATAAGCAGAAGATTCAAACTGAAACCGCTGCCTGAAGTACTTTTCTACCAAAAACTGCTTCAGAAGAAGAAAATACAACAAAATGGTAGAATTTGGTAAAAATATGCAAAGAGGACCAAGTTGCCGCTTTGCAAATCTGATCAACCGAAGCTTCATTCCTAAACGCCCAGGAAGTAGAAACTGACCTAGTAGAATGAGCTGTAATCCTATGAGGCGGAGTCTTACCCGACTCAACATAGGCAAGATGAATTAAAGATTTCAACCAAGATGCCAAAGAAATGGCAGAAGTTTTCTGGCCTTTCTAAAACCGGAAAAGATAACAAATAAACTAGAAGTCTTTCGGAAAGACTTAGTAGCTTCAACATAATATTTCAAAGCTCTAATAACATCCAAAGAATGCAACGATTTCTCCTTAGAATTCTTAGGATTAGGACATAATGAAGGAACCACAATGTCTCTACTAATGTTGTTGGAATTCACAACTTAGGTAAAAATTCAAAAGAAGTTCGCAACACCGCCTTATCCTGATGAAAAATCAGAAAAGGAGACTCACAAGAAAGAGCAGATAATTCAGAAACTCTTCTGGCAGAAGAGATGGCCAAAAGGAACAAAACTTTCCAAGAAAGTAATTTAATATCCAATGAATGCATAGGTTCAAATGGAGGAGCTTGAAGAGCCCCCAGAACCAAATTCAAACTCCAAGGAGGAGAAATTGACTTAATGACAGGCTTTATACGAACCAAAGCTTGTACAAAACAAAGAATATCAGGAAGAATAGCAATCTTTCTGTGAAAAAGAACAGAAAGAGCAGAGATTTGACCTTTCAAGGAACTTGCGGACAAACCCTTATCTAAACCATCCTGAAGAAACTGGAATATTCTCGGTATTCTAAAAGAATGCCAAGAAAAATGATGAGAAAGACACCAAGAAATACAAGTCTTCCAGACTCTATAATATATCTCTCTGGATACAGATTTACGAGCCTGTAACATAGTATTAATCACAGAGTCAGAGAAACCTCTTTGACCAAGAATCAAGCGTTCAATCTCCATACCTTTAAATTTAAGGATTTCAGATCCTGATGGAAAAAAGGACCTTGAGACACAAGGTCTGGTCTTAACGGAAGAGTCCACGGTTGGCAAGAGGCCATCCGGACAAGATCCGCATACCAAAACCTGTGAGGCCATGCCGGAGCTACCAGCAGAACAAACGAGCATTCCTTCAGAATCTTGGAGATTACTCTTGGAAGAAGAACTAGAGGCGGAAAGATATAGGCAGGATGATACTTCCAAGGAAGAGATAATGCATCCACTGCCTCCGCCTGAGGATCCCGGGATCTGGACAGATACCTGGGAAGTTTCTTGTTTAGATGAGAAGCCATCAGATCTAATTCTGGAAGTTCCCACATTTGAACAATCTGAAGAAATACCTCTGGGTGAAGAGACCATTCGCCCGGATGCAACGTTTGGCGACTGAGATAATCCGCTTTCCAATTGTCCATACCTGGGATATGAACCGCAGAGATTAGACAGGAGCTGGATTCCGCCCAAACCAAAATTCGAGATACTTCTTTCATAGCCAGAGGACTGTGAGTCCCTCCTTGATGATTGATGTATGCCACAGTTGTGACATTGTCTATCTGAAAACAAAAGAACAACTCTCTCTTCAGAAGAGGCCAAAACTGAAGAGCTCTGAAAATTGCACGGAGTTCCAAAATATTGATCGGAAATCTCACCTCCTGAGATTCCCAAACCCCTTGTGCCGTCAGATACCCCCACACAGCTCCCCAACCTGTAAGACTTGCATCTGTTGAGATTATAGTCCAGGTCGGACGAACAAAGAAGCCCCTTGAACTAAACGATGGTGATCTGTCCACCATGTCAGAGAGTGTCGTAAAATCGGTTTAAAGATATTAATAGAGATATCTTTGAGTAATCCCTGCACCATTGGTTCAGCATACAGAGCTGAAGAGGTCGCATGTGAAAACGAGCAAAGGAGATCGCATCTGATGCGGCAGTCCTAAGACCCAACATTTCCATGCATAAGGCTACCAAAGGGAATGATTGTGACTGAAGGTTTTGACAAGCTGATATCAATGTTAAACTTCTCCTGACTGACAAGGACAGAGTCATAGACACTGAATTTATCTAGAACCCAAAAAAGGTTACCCTTGTCTGAGGAATCAATGAACTGATTGGTAAATTGATCCTCCAACCATGAACTTGAAGAAACAACACAAGTCGATTCGTATGAGATTCTTCGAAAATGAGAAGACTGAGCAAGTACCAAGATATCATCCAAATAAGGAAATACCAAAACCCTATTCTCTGATTACAGAAAGAAGGGCACCGAGAACCTTTGAAAAAAATTCTTGGAACTGAGGCTAGGCCAAACGGTAGAGCCACAAAACTGGTAATGCTTGTCTAAAAAGAGAATCTCAGACACTAAAAGTGATCTGGATGAATCGGAATATGCAGATACACATCCTGTAAATCTATTGTAGACATATAATGCCCTTGCTAAACAAAAGGCAGGATAGTCCTACAGTAACCATCTTGAATGTTGGTATCCTAACATAACGATTCAATAATGATAGATCCGGAACTGGTCTGAAGGAATTGACCTTCTTTGGTACAATGAAGAGATAAAATAAAACCCCAGCCCCTGTTCCAGAACTGGAACTGGCATAAATACTCCAGCCAACTCTAGATCTGAAACACATTTCAGAAATGCTGAGCCTTTGCTGTGTTAACTGGGACACGGGAAAGAAAAGAATCTCTTAGCAGGAGGCCTTAACTTGAAGCCAATTCTGTACCTTTCTGAAACAATGTTTCTGAAACCAGAGATTAAAAACGGAATTGATCCAAATTTCTTTGAAGAAAACGTAAACTGCCCCATACCAGCTGAGCTGGAATAAGGGCCGCACCTTCATAGGTACTTAGGAGCTGGCTATAGGTTTCTATAAGGCTTGGATATATTCCAAACTGAAAATAGTTTCCAAACTGATACCGCTCCTGAGGATGAAGGATCAGGCTTTTGTTCCTTGTTGTGAGGAAAGGAACGAAAATGATTATTTACCCTGGAAAGAAAGGGAAAGCAAAGTTGACTTAGAAGACATGTCAGCATTCCAAGTTTAATCCATAAAGCTTTTCTAGCTAAAATAGCTAGAGACATATACCTGACATCAACTCTAATGATATCAAAAGATGGTATCACCAATAAAATTATTAGCATGTTATAGAATAATAATAATGCTATAAAATTATGATCTGTTACTTGTTGCGCTAAAGCTTCTAACCAAAAAGTTGAAGCTGCAGCAACATCCGCTAAAAATATAGCAGGTCTAAGAAGATTACCTGAACATAAGGAAGCTTTTCTTAGAAAGGATTCAATTTTCCTATCTAAAGGATCCTTAAATTAAGTACTATCTGCCGTAGGAATAGTAGTACATTAGCAGGAGTAGAGACAGCCCCATAACCTTAGGGATTTTTGTCCCAAAAAACTCTAATCTGTCAGATGGCACAGGATATAATTTGCTTAAACGTCTAGAAGGAGTAAATAAATTACCCAAATTATTCCATTCCCTGGAAATTACTTCAGAAATAGCATCAGGGAGATAAAACACTTCTGGAATAACAACAGGAGATTTAAAAACCTTATTTAAACGTTTACATTTAGTATCAAGAGGACCAGAATCCTCTATTTCTAATGCAAATAACACTTCTTTAAGTAAAGAACGAATAAATTCCATCTTGAACAAATACAAAGATTTATCAGCATCAACCTCTGAGACAGAAACTTCTGAACCAGAAGAACCATTATCAGTATCAGAATGATGATGTTCATTTAAAAATTCATCTGAAAAAAGAGAAGTTTTAAAAGACTTTTATGCATACTAGAAGGAGAAATAACAGACATAGCCTTCTTAATGGATTTAAAAAATAAAATCTCTTATGTTATCAGGAACACTCTAAAAATTAGATGTTGACGGAACAGCAACAGGTAATGTAACAGTACTAAAGGAAATTTTATCTGCATTAATAAGTTTGACATGACATGCAATACAAATAACAGCTGGAGAAACAGATACCAAAAGTTTATAGCAGATACACTTAGCTTTGGTAGCTCCAGCACTGTGCAGTGATTTTCCTGTAGTATCTTCTGACTCAGTTGCAACGTGGAACATCTTGCAATATGTAAAAGAAAAAAAAAACAACATATAAAGCAAAATTGATCAAATTCCTTAAATGACAGTTTCAGGAATGGGAAAAAAATGCCAGAGAACAAGCTTCTAGCAACCAGAAGCAATAAATAATGAGACTTAAATAATGTGGAGACAAAAATGACGCCCATCTTTTTTAGCGCCAAAAAAGACGCCCACATTATTTGGCGCCTAAATGCTTTTGGCGCCAAAAATGACGCCACATCCGGAACGCCGACATTTTTGACGCAAAAAAACGTCAAAAAATGACGCAACTTCCGGCGACACGTATGACGCCGGAAACAGAAAAAAAAATTTGCGCCAAAAAAGTCCGCGCCAAAAATGACGCAATAAAATGAAGCATTTTCTGCCCCCGCGAGCCTAACAGCCCACAGGGAAAAAGTCAAATTTTTTTAAGGTAAGAAAAAATGATTGAAACAAATGCATTTATCCCAAATATGAAACTGACTGTCTGAAAAATAAGGAAAGTTGAACATTCTGAGTCAAGGCAAATAAATGTTTGAATACATATATTTAGAACTTTATAAATAAAGTGCCCAACCATAGCTTAGAGTGTCACAGAAAATAAGATTTACTTACCCCAGGACACCCATCTACATGTTTGTAGAAAGCCAAACCAGTACTGAAACGAGAATCAGCAGAGGTAATGGTATATATAAGAGTATATCGTCGATCTGAAAAGGGAGGTAAGAGATGAATCTCTACGACCGATAACAGAGAACCTATGAAATAGACCCCGTAGAAGGAGATCACTGCATTCAAATAGGCAATACTCTCCTCACATCCCTCTGACATTCACTGCACGCTGAGAGGAAAACCGGGCTCCAACTTGCTGCGGAGCGCATATCAACGTAGAATCTAGCACAAACTTACTTCACCACCTCCATCGGAGGCAAAGTTTGTAAAACTGAATTGTGGGTGTGGTGAGGGGTGTATTTATAGGCATTTTAAGGTTTGGGAAACTTTGCCCCTCCTGGTAGGAATGTATATCCCATACGTCACTAGCTCATGGACTCTTGCTAATTACATGAAAGAAATGAAGATTTATCAGCATCAACCTCTGAGACAGAATCCTCTGAACCAGAAGAGTCATCAGAATCAGAATGATGATGTTCATTTAAAAATTCATCTGTAGGGAGAGAAGTTTTAAAAGATATTTTACGTTTACTAGAAGGAGAAATAACAGACATAACCTTCTTTATGGATTCAGAAACAAAATCTCTTATGTTATCAGGAACATTCTGCACCTTAGATGTTGAAGGAACTGCAACAGGCAATGGTACTTTACTAAAGGAAATATTATCTGCATTAACAAGTTTGTCATGACAATCAATACAAACAACAGCTGGAGGAATAGCTACCAAAAGTTTACAGCAGATACACTTAGCTTTGGTAGATCCAGCACTAGACAGAGATTTTCCTGTAGTATCTTCTGACTCAGATGCAACGTGAGACATCTTGCAATATGTAAGAGAAAAAACAACATATAAAGCAAAATTGATCAAATTCCTTAAATGACAGTTTCAGGAATGGGAAAAAATGCCAAAGAACAAGCTTCTAGCAACCAGAAGCAATGAAAAATGAGACTTAAATAATGTGGAGACAAAAGCGACGCCCATATTTTTTAGCGCCAAATAAGACGCCCACATTATTTGGCGCCTAAATGCTTTTGGCGCCAAAAATGACGCCACATCCGGAACGCCGACATTTTTGGCGCAAAATAACGTCAAAAAATGACGCAACTTCCGGCGACACGTATGACGCCGGAAACGGAAAAGAATTTTTGCGCCAAAAAAGTCTGCGCCAAGAATGACGCAATAAAATGAAGCATTTTCAGCCCCCGCAAGCCTAACAGCCCACAGGGAAAAAGAGTCAAATTTTTTGAAGGTAAGAAAAAATGATTAAATCAAATGCATTATCCCAAATATGAAACTGACTGTCTGAAAAATAAGGAAAGTTGAACATTCTGAGTCAAGGCAAATAAATGTTTGAATACATATATTTAGAACTTTATAAACAAAGTGCCCAACCATAGCTTAGAGTGTCACAGAAAATAAGATTTACTTACCCCAGGACACTCATCTACATGTTTGTAGAAAGCCAAACCAGTACTGAAACGAGAATCAGCAGAGGTAATGGTATATATAAGAGTATATCGTCAATCTGAAAAGGGAGGTAAGAGATGAATCTCTACGACCGATAACAGAGAACCTATGAAATAGACCCCGTAGAAGGAGATCACTGCATTCAAATAGGCAATACTCTCCTCACATCCCTCTGACATTCACTGCACGCTGAGAGGAAAACCGGGCTCCAACTTGCTGCAGAGCGCATATCAACGTAGAATCTAGCACAAACTTACTTCACCACCTCCATCGGAGACAAAGTTTGTAAAACTGAATTGTGGGTGTGGTGAGGGGTGTATTTATAGGCATTTTGAGGTTTGGGAAACTTTGCCCCTCCTGGTAGGAATGTATATCCCATACGTCACTAGCTCATGGACTCTTGCTAATTACATGAAAGAAATACCTGATTATACAGGGCACCTCCCCCTATCCTCCACGACTCCTACACCTTAAATTATCTCACAACGACACCTCTCACACACTTTGTCCTTCCTTGCGAGGATTCTTAACTAGTGCTTTTGAGCCCCCACATAAGTTAGTTCTATGAACTACTGCCTACACACGCACTACACTTCATAACCTGGGGGGTGCTTCCGTATCTGGCACCTCCCTCTCTTCACAGATACCTCTCTCACATACATTAGCTGTTGGCACTACTCTCTACCTCTACTTCAGACCTATCCTCATATACACCCCTTACTCACTAGACCGCTCAGTAGCCCATACAAATTCCTCACTTACAGGGACAATATCCATTTCAGGGATATCCTGCATCCTCCCACTTGTTAGAACGTGAGGGTCTAAACTTCTATCTTATACACGCTTAGCATAATGAACCACCACTTTTTAGCCTTTTTCAAGCGAACAATACTGGCATGGTATTTGACACTCGCTCCCCCAGCTAAATCAACATTACCCCCCACCAATATACAGCCATTCATATTTAGGTATATTTGGACTGCGACGTGTTCTGTCCCTAATCTCCAAATCTGCATAGCATCCCATATACTATATGTCTCAGGGACATATATGTCATTTTGTATGTTTAACTCACAATAGTTTGGCTGTAATCTTGTAACATACTGTCCATTTTTGTCAATGTATAATGTCATTTATTAATAGACACACTAATATCAGTAGTTATGTGCAGATTTCCAGGAGCGCATCCTTGAAGTCTACCTATACATTCATATGGCACGCCCTTGCCCTATAAGGCTCCGCCCCCCCACTACCCTCCCCACTTCAACTAGAGCGGCTCTTGCCCGCTGAACTCCCTTTCCCCCTACCTTGCTAACTTGGTCCAAAAGAGGCCAACCAATTCTAATCCACACTTGCCTCAACTTTATCAGACTACATAATTCTATGATGGTTTGTCTTGGCAGGGTGGAGGTCATACTCTCTACACAAATAACATAAAAATGAGGTCTCATTATTCATCCATGATATTCTTGCTGAGCTTGTTATACAATATCACTTTTCTGATAATGACATATTTCATAGTTATTGTACTCCTCTGTTTTACTTGTTGCTCAGAATACATGCCCAGAGTTCTTATTCGACTATTTCTTATCTATTTGTGTGGGTATATGTTTTATATCTCATTGGTTTTGTTTATATTGTCATTGGATGACTATTATATGTAATGTTCTCTATAACCTCAATAAAAAATTTATTTAAAAAAAAAAAATGGCTAAATAACAAAGATTTAATATCAATTAATAAGACATAAAATATAGCATCACAAAAGAAATGATTAGCATGTTGAAGTAAAAGAACAATGCTAGACAATTCAAGATCTGATAACTAAACTGTCCAAACAAAAAGTTGAAAGAGCAGCAACATCAGCCTTCTCTAAGATAGGAAACAAACTTACCTATCTAAAGGATATATATCTTTCATAGGATAGAAGTACGTTCGCCAAGAAAAGAAATAGCCCCACCTTAGGGACTTTTACCCAAATACTCTAAATTAGCCATAGGTAAAAAAATATAGCTTTTTAAACCTAGAAAAAAGGTTAAAAGAAGCACTAAGTTTATATTCCTTACTAAACATATGATAGATAGCATCTGGAATAAGAAAAACTTCAAGAGTAACCTCAGACGCTTAAAAAAACCATAATTCAAACATTTGCTTTTCTTGTTATCAAGAGGACTAAATTCCTCAATACCCAAAGTAGACAATACTTCCTTAATAAAGAATGAATACATTCAGTAGAAAGGTTGAATTATCAATATCAGTCTCTGAAGTAGGATCCTCTGAGTCAGAGAAAACCTCATCAGCAGAAATACTTCAGTATGCTGTCGATCAATACAAACTTCATTAGATTTATGAGAAGTAAGGAGAGACCTTTTACGTTAATTTGAAGGTGGAATAGCAATCATAGCCTTCTCTATGTCTGTAGTAATATAATCCTTTATATCTACATTAATATCATGTACATTAGACTGTGAAGGTTTAACAGTAGATGTATTTGTACTATAGAAACATTATCAGTATGAAATAATAAAACATAACAAGTGCCACATATTTGAGCTGAAGAAATAAAATCAGCTAATTTAACAATATACACACTTAGCTTTGGTAGAAATTGTGTACAGGCAGCTTAGTTCCTAGAGTAACATCAGAGGCAGGATCAGTTTGAGACCTTTTGCAAAATGTAACAAAAAAGAAAAAAAATAACATTTAAACAAAATATCCATTTTCCTCAAAATAGCTGTTTCAGGAATGGGGAAAAATGCTTATGCTAAAATACTTAAATGAAAATAAAATCAAAAGCAAACATCATAGCCCTCTGTAAACAAATGAGAGCATTGAGCAAAACAGGAAGAGACTTAATATAACACATTTTGGCGGCAATAATGACGCAAACAAAGATGACGCAAATGCAGAGAAAAAACTTTTGGCGCCAAAGTTAACAAGAAATGACACGATTCACGTCATAACAAGCGCAACCTCCGCTCCAAAAATATTTACATCAAGAATGACGCAATAAATAGAAACATTTTGCGCCATCGTAAGCCTAATTTGCCTGCGAAAAGTTGAAAAAACAAGTCCAAAGTTACATCTAGCTGGAACCCCAGGTAAGACAAAAATTACTAAATTTCTCCCAAAACATAATTTCCATGCTGAAACTGTTAGACTGCAAAGGGAAATAAACATAGACCTGACTCATGGCAAATATATGCAATATATATTTAAACATTTATAATATAAAGTGCCAAACATAGCTGAGAGTGTCTTAAAAAAATAATATATACTTAAATGAAGACACCCATCCACATATAGCAGACAGCCAAAACAGTACTGAAACATATCAGCAGAGATAATGGTAGAGGAGTATAATGTCAATCTGTAAAGGGAGGTGGCAGATGAATCCCCACAACCGAATTTACAGAGAGCCTTAGAATAGATTTCCCATAGGCGAAAACATGGCATCATCAGGCAATACTCTCTTCACATCCCTCAGACAAACACTGTATTTGAGAGGAATTGGGCTTCAAAATGCTTAGACGCACATTTCACGGAAGAAATCAAGCACAACTTGCTTCACCATCCTCCAACAAAGGCAAAGTTTATAAAACTGAGGTATGAATGAGATGGGAGGTGTATTTACAGGCATTTTGAGGTTTGGGAAACTTTGCCCACCTCCTGGTATGAATGTATATCCCATACATCACTAGCTCATGGACTCTTGCCACTTACATGAAAGAAAAAGAATTTGCTACAGAGTATCATGTCCGCCAGACATTGATAAATCAACCCCATTATCTCACCTTCAAAAGACAAAGCTGAGGAGGTAGAGGCTGAAATGTATTTTTTTTTCTTCCTTAGACTGGACTTCCTGGTCTGATCTATTTGAGAGTTAGTATAACCAGATAATTTAACTGTAGAAAGATTATCAAACCAAAACTATGCGCTGACTTGGAGGAGGCATAGCCGTTCTATCTGCAGACGTTGCAGAAATTCTTAATCCATTGTAAAATGGAAACAAAAAAGGAGGATAGGATACTTTATAGAGGACAAAAATAGCATTAGTTTGGTTAGAATGTATAAAAAGATCCATACAGGATTGCAAAGCAGAACTGGTAGTAATAAAAATATGAGTGCAAATATACACAGTTTAATAAAATAAGTGATCAGTGGATCTACCTTCTAAAGGATCTAACTATATAATAGTGGTTACCGCTAAAACAATTTTACTGTGCATATTTGAACAAATACAGCAGTAAATAACTGACAGTAAATTATAATATTGAGACTTTAAGAGTAAGCCCGAGTAATAGAGGAATGAATGTGAGGCCCCCTGAAATACTATATTTAAAAAATGTAACTTTTTATGTCCTATAGATGAACTGGGAGAAATACATTAGCCAGTTTGCAAAGCATATCTTTAATTACTATGACTTATGTAGTACAGACAGATAATAAAGAATATTACTCAATAAAGTCGCTTATAATATGAGGAAAATGTGTACCCCATATAACCAAGAAATACACAGCACAGGGTAGAAAAGTAAAGAGAAGTTAAGTTAAAGGGACGGTCTAGTCAAAATTAAACTTTCATAATTCAGATAGGGGATGTAATTTTAACCAACTTTCCAATTTACTTTTATCATTAAATTTGCTTTGCCCTCTTGGTATAATTTTTTGAAAGCTAAACCTAAGTAGGCTAGTTTCTAAGCCCGTAAAGGCTGCCTCTTATCTCAGTGCATTTGGACAGGTTTTTTTTTACAGCTAGACAGCGGTAGTTCATGTGTGCCATATAGATAACATTATGCTCACTCCTGTGGATCTACCTAGGAGTCAGCAATTTTTGAATAAAATGTAAGTCTGTCAAAAGAAATTAAATTATGGGGCAGTCTGCAGAGGCTTAGATACAAGGTAATCACAGAGGTAAAAAATATATTAATATAACTGGGTGGTTATGCAAAACTGGGGAATGGGTTACAAAGAGATTATCTATCTTTGTAAACAGTCCCTTTAAAGGACCAGTCAACACAGTAGCTGTGCATAATCAACAAATGCAAGATAACAAGTCAATGCAATATCACTTAGTCTGAACTTCAAATGAGTAGTAGATTTTTTTCTGACAATTTTAAAAATTATGTCTTTTTTCGCTCCCCCTGTACCATGTGACAGCCATCAGCCAATCACAAATGCATACACGTACCATGTGACAGCTAACAGCTATTCACAAATGCATACACGCTTATTCTTGCACATGCTCAGTAGTATAAAAAGACTGTGCACATTTTGTTAATGGAAGTAAATTGGAAAGTTGTTTAAAATGGCATGCTCTATGAAAGCTTAATTTTGATTGAGTGTCCCTTTAAGTTAACATTATGGATAAAATTAGATTCCCAGAAATGTTTACAGATAATTGTTGCTGCTTTAAAAAAATCTGATGGAGATTCCCTGCTCTTGTTATGAAGCACACCTACTACCTCCCAGCTAACGCAGGCACCGGAATCAAGATAAACAAACGTCTGACGATTGAAGAAGGGAGCAGAGTGTGTGTGCGACTCTGCAGAGCGGTGGGAAAAGTTATTAATGCTCGCACTGCACATTGTAACCAACAGTGCACTAAAAAAGTACTAAAGACATTCCAGGAACAATTGAACTGCACATAGCTTAATTAAATCTTTGAACAGACGTTTAAAATATACATGTATTGACAAAAATGTTTCAAGTATAAGTTATAACTGTGTTAGTGTTTTTCTCTGCACGTGCATGTGAAGCATAGCTAGATATTCTCAGTGCACCAGCGTTAAGTACTGCAGCTGCTCAGAGCGCCAGTGGGGCTTGTATCATGTTAGCAATTAACAAATTGAGTCATTACCAGATGGTAAATGCACCATAAGCTATTTGCGCAAGTTCTGTGTTTAAAATGCTGGTGCACAGTGCATACTTAAATACACTTTTGAAGCAGCTATAGCTTATTAGAAGCATTTTTGCAGAATACACGTGTATTAAAAAAAAAATGCTTTTATTCAAAACTGAAATACATCCATGTGGGATCCAATCTTGACTGGAATGTCCCTTCAAGTCCCAAAAATAAAAGTAATGCAGCACTGTCAGTTGGTCCATAAAAAATAAAATTTAAAGGGATATTAAAGGGACAGTCTAGTCAAAATTAAACTTTCATGATTTAGATAGGATATGCAATTTTAAACAACTTAATTTACCTTTATCATCACATTTGCTTTGTTCTCTGGTTATCCTTTGTTAAAAGCTAAACCTAGCTCATATGACGATTTCTAATCCCTTGAAGGCCGCCTCTTAGCTCAGTGCATTTTGACAGTTTTTACAGCTAGACAGCACTATGTGGGCCATATAGATAACATTGTGCTTACTCTTGTGGTGCTACCTAGGAGTCAGCACTGATTGGCTAAAAGGCATATCTGTCAATATCTGCAGAGGATTACATATAAGGTAATAACAGAGGTAGAAAGTATATTAATATAACTGTGTTGGTTATGCAAAACTGGGGAATGGGTAATACTGGGATTTATCTATCTTTTCAAACAATAAAAATTCTGGAGTAGACTAACCCTTTAAACAGTAAATACATGCTACACACAATGATGTACTCAAAGCAAAATTAGCCTTAGAATTATTTGTAGCTGAATTTTTTTTACCATTAGTTGTTTAAATACTGACAATATAAGTGTGAGAGTTTAGTTTCTATACAATACTCTAGATTCTATAAAGTAATGGGTGCTGCCTTGTTTGAAATAGTTTTCTATTTATCTCTGTCTTCTGTGGAGAACAATTAGGGAAAGATAAATAAATCAGGTAATAAGGTAGAGTTTGTGTAAACAAGGCTGTGTGGAATCCCACACAACCTTGTTTGTGTTAGTCTGTTCTATATCTGTAAGATAAGTTTAAGGGGCCTATTTATGAAAGGCCTGTCGGACATGATCCGACATTGCGGATCATGTCCGACAGACCTTGCTGAATGCGGAGAGCAATACTCTTTCCGCATTCAGCATTGCACCAGCAGCTCTTGTGAGTTGCTGGTGCAATGCCGCCCCCTGCAGATTCGCGACCAATGAGCCGCTAGCAGGGGGGTGTCAATCAACCCGATCGTATTTGATCGGGTTGAATTGCGCCGATGTCTGTCCGCCTCCTCAGAGCAGACGGACAGGTTATGGAGCAGCGGTCTTTAGACCGCTGCTTCATAACTGGTGTTTCTGGCGAGTCTGAAGGCTCGCCAGAAACACGGGGCATCAAGCTCCATACGGAGCTTGATAGATATGCCCCTAAAACTTAAGTTTAGACATGGTGGTGTCCATTACTTTATAGAAACTCAGAGGAATTTAAACAAACAAAAAAAATATAATTTATGTAAGAACTTACCTGATAAATTAATTTATTTCATGGTGGCGAGAGTCCATGAGCTAATTACTGATGGGATATACATTCCTACCAGGAGGGGGCAAAGCTTCCCAAACCTCAAATGCCTATAAATACACCTCCCACCTCAGTTTAATGTATAGCCAAGTTAGTGACGTGTATAAGGAGAAAAAGCGTAAAAAAGAGGAACAGGATAATGTGCTTTATACAATTAATTTATCAGGTAGGTTCTTACATAAATTATGTTTTCTTTCATATAGGTGGCGAGAGTCCATGAGCTAGTAACTTGATGTGATATAATACCCAAGAGAGAGGGAGGGATAAAATAAAAACAGCTATTACCGCTGAGAAATTAAATCCAAAAAAAAAATTACGTTTTCTTAAAAATTTAAAAAAATTAAATCATTGGCACTAGAATCAAACTGAGACAGCTGTCTGAAGAACCATTTTACCAAAAGCTGCTTCCGAAGAAGCAAAAACATCAAAATGGTAAATTTTAGTAAATGTATTCAAAGAAGACAAAGTGGCTGCTTTGCAGATTTGATCAACTGAAGCTTCATTCTTGAAAGCCCAAGATGTGGCAACTGATCTTGTAGAATGAGCTGTTATTCTCTGAGGCAGAGACTGCCCCGCCTCCAAATAAGATTTGTGAATCAGAAGTTTCAACCAAGATACCAAAGAAATGGCAGAGGCTTTCTGATCTTTTCTGGAACCAGAAAAAATAACAAATAGACTAGAAGCCTTTCTGAAATCTTTAGTAGCCTCAAAATAATATTTCAAAGCTCTTACCATATCCAAAGAATGTAAAGACCTTTCAAGAGTATTCTTAGGATTAGGGCATAAAGAAGTAAGAATAATTTCCCTATTAATGTTGTTAGAATTCACAACTTTAGGCAAAAATTCAAAAAGTCCACAAAACAGATAAGGAAACTCGCAAGAGAGAGCAGACAATTCAGAAACTATTCTAGAAGAAGATATAACCAAGATAAATAACACTTTCCAAGAAAGTAGTTTAATGTCCAAATAGTGCATTGGCTCAAAAGGAGGAGCTGCAAAGTCTTTAATACCAAATTTAGACTCCAAGGAGGAGAGATAGATTTAATAACAGGTTTGATACGAGTCAAAGCCTGTATGAAAAAGTGAACATCAGGAAGATTACCAATCTTTCTGTGAAATAAAACAGAAAGAGCAGAGATTTGTCCTTTCAAAATATTGGCAGAGAAACCTTTATTCAAAACATCCTGAAGAAACTGTAGAATCCTAGGAATTCTACAAAGAATGCTAAGAATAATCATAAGTGGAACACCATGAAATATAGGTTTTCCAAGCCTTGTGATATATTTTCCTTGAAATAGGCTTACAAACCTGTATCATAGTATTAATCACAGAGTCAGAAAAACCTCTATGACTAAGGACCAAGTGTTCAATTTTCATGCCTTCAAATTTAGAGATTTGAGATCCGAATGGAAAAATGGGCCTTGAGACAGAAGGTCTGGTCTTAGAGGAAGTGACCAAGGTTGGCAACTGGACATTCGGAAAAGGTCCGCATACCAGAACCTGTGAGGCCATGCTGGTGCAATCAGAAACACAAACGAAAAATTTAAGCAGGTTGGTAAAACCATGGAAGTGCTAGAGCATCCATCAATTCCGCCTGGAGAGGAATCTGGGAAGTTTCTTGTTTAGATGAGAGGCCATCAGATCTACGTCTGAAAGACCCCAAATCTGCACAATTTGGATGGAGAGACCTCTCCCCCGGATGTAGAGTCTGACGGCTGAGATAAAACGCTTTCCAATAGTCTACACCTGGTATATGAATCGCAGTGATTAAACAAGAGTTGGATTCTGCCCAAGAAAGTATTAGAGATACGTCTTTCATTGCTAGGGGTCTGTGAGTCCCCCCCTTGATAATTGACATATGCCACTGTTGTGACATTGTCTGTTTGAAACCAAATATACAATTCTTTCTTTAATAGAGGTCAAGCTTGAAGAGATCTGAAAATAGCACAAAGTTCTAAGGTATTGATTGGTGACCTCGCCTCTCGAGGATTCCAAACTCCTTGTGCTGTCAGAGACCCCCAAACAGCTCCCCAACCTGTGAGACTTGCATTTGTTGTGATCACAATTTAGGTAGGATGAACAAAGGAGGCACCTTGAACAATAAGGTGATGGTGTAACCAAGTCAAAGAGAGTTGAGTGTTGATATTTAAAGGGACACTGAACCCACATTTTTCTTTTGTGATTCAGATAGAGCATGCAATTTTAAACAACTTTCTAATTTACTCCTATTTCTTCGTTCTCTTGCTTTCTTTATTTGAAAAAGAAGGCATCTAAGCTATTTTTGGGTCAGAACCATGGAAAGGTGAATTTACCCACCAATCAGCAAGAACAACACAGTGTGTTCACCAAAAATGGGTCGGCATCTAAACTTACATTCTTGCATTTCAAATAAAGATACCAAGAAAATGAAAAGAATTTGATAATAGGAGTAAATTAGAAAGTTGCTTAAAATTGCATGCTCTATCTGAATCATGATAGAAAAAATTTGGGTTCAGTGTCCCTTTAAGTATATCAGTTGTGATATCTGAGTATGATCCCTGCACCATTGGTGCAACACGCAAAAGCTGTAGAGGTCTCGGGGGGCGGAGCCTGGCCATGCCGGAACATGGCCACAGAGACATAGTGCTCCGGGCTGTACAACATCTTGTCCCTACATGCAAGTTGGTTGTTTGACCTGAGAAAAAGCATCGGCTAGCTGCCAAAGGACCGGGGAGACAGTGAGTTGACCCTGATAGTGCAATGGAGTGATCTGCGGCTCTCACCGGAACCTTTGACTTTCACTGCCCACACAGCAGAGTGGAGCTCGGCGCCATCTTGCCTCACGGAGCTCCGTAGGGAAAGCAAGCAGAGGAACAGCTAACGGCAGGTGAGAGGGCGCATACAACAAAGCACAAATTATACAGACAAGTTCCCTCAATGAGACAATATTAGTCGTTTATGGGGGATAATAAGGAAAGGCCGGCTACATAAGGGATAACTGCTCTACACGCAGGGGCAGCTGCACCGCATGTTCTGATGCCAGGCTGAGCCTTGAGATGACTTAACAGATTTATGACACCCATATATAGCTATGTATGCTTATAATAGCGTCCTTGGTCCCTAACAAACCAAAAGTTAATGTGTCACCATAATTGATATGCTTACATTGCACTAACTTTGGAGTTGATGGCACTATAGAGGGAAACATATCACCCAACTCATAGCACACTATAGACACTCTATGAACCCACAGACATCATATGCAAGCTCTCACCTTCTACCTTTTTTATATCTGCATTGGTGTAGCTGACAAGTGCTATTGTAATAAATAAGGCAATTTCATAAATAAGCTCCCACTGGAAGGGGATAAGCGATCCAAAAATGGCATCTAAAAAGGGCGCTAAGATGGACAAAAATAACAAACAGCAGGCCTCTCTACCCATGTCGGTTAGCAACTTCTTCAGTCCTAATGAAACCTCTAACACGGAGCAAAGGGACATTGGGGGACATATACAGAACTTACAGGGTGCAGCTCAGCAGCAAACAGCCCCACTAGACCTGATGTCACAACTTAAAGCAGACATAGCCAATCTTCCCTCTAAGTCCAATTTTGACTCTCTAAAAAGCTTAATAAAATCAGAACTTACTACCATAAGAAAAGAAATCTCGGACATTGGGTACAGGGTAGAAGATCTGGAGGAAACTCAAGAAACTCTGTCCAATATGACTGGCTCTCTCACAACACAAGCTAACATATCTGAGGCTAGGATTTCTGCTCTTCAAGACAAAATGGACGATTTAGACAACAGAAATCATAGAAATAATTTAAGGATCCGTGGGATACCAGAGAAAGTTGCTAATGAGGAATTGGAGGAATATGTCCAACACCTCTTTCGCCACCTGAAAAAAGATCAACAGGCAGCAGGAGTGGAACTTGATAGGGTTCATAGGGCTCTCAGGCCTCCTCCACCAGATACTGCCCCACCAAGGGACGTGATACTAAGATTCCTTAGATATAAGGATAAAGAAGAAGTATGGACCTTGGCTCATCAACTGAGAGATATCACATACCTAGACCATGATCTTCAAATTTTTTTGGATCTGTGCCCTAACACTCTGAAAAGAAGGAGGGAGATTGCTTTCATTACAAGGGTACTCGGAGACAAAAAGATAAAATACAGATGGGGATATCTTTTCAGCCTGATTGTCTCTCACGGGGGCAATGTCTTCACATATAAGGAACCACAGGACTTGGAGGCTCTTGCTAAGGGTCTTAACGTAACTTTTAACATCCCTCCAGATTTTAATACCCAGGGAGCAATGAAGATGGAGAACCTGCGGAAACCAGGCAGCTGCATGGAAAACAACGCTGGCAGGTGGTATCCACCAGCAAACGCCGAAAGGACAGACAAAGGCATGCTTCTTCCTCAGAAGCAATAGTTTCTACCATACAAGCGACATGAAGCTGATCAACAATGGGTGAGATTGTTTTAGTAATTAAGAGTAAATTTGTACTTTTTCTTCTGTTTCCTTTTGGGCACTGATGGGTGATAATGGGTAAGGACTGCGTGCACATTAATATGGGACATACATAGTCTGTGCGCCTACTTCAAGGTTGACCTTAAAAATGTTAAGCTAGGGAAATGATGTTGTTTTTGCATTCCCCTTAATTCATAAACAATGAGATTTTTAGTCATTGTTTTTGGATTTAGTTTTCTTTTTGTTATGTTTTGGTGTAGTACTGTATTGTGGTTTGTTTGTTTTTATGTGTTGAATTGTTATGAAAAACTGCATGGGCTGACATACTATTCCTCCATAACGCAGGCTGGGAAAGGGTGTATAACACATTGTGGGTTTTGCTTAGTGCACATATCTCTTGTGGTGAAAATGTATATACAACGGGGCTCTCTAGCAACCTCAAGGGACCTGTAGACAACTATAAGGTGATAAATTTTCTCACAGTTAATGCCAAGGGTCTCAATAGCCCGTTTAAAAGGAATTTGGCTATGAGAGACTTTAAAGAGAGGAAGGGAGATGTGATTTTCCTGCAGGAGATGCACTTCTTACAAAGCAGGGAACCTGGAACGTTCAAATATAAATTTGGGGATTCTTATTATGCATCCAATAACACTAAAAAGGGAGGGGTAGGCATATTATTTAAAAGAGGCATTCCATTTCAGGCACATAAAATTATGAAAGACAAACAGGGCAGATTTCTCATTCTGGTGAGTACATTATTCCACAAGCAAGTAACGTTGGTTAATGCATATGCCCCGAATGCAGCGCAAGGCGTCTTTTTCAAAACTTTGTCCAATGAAATCTTAGAAGTAGTTAAAGGCTCCTTAATATTATGCGGTGATCTGAATTGCACACTAGACCCCACAATAGACAATTCTACAGGCACATCGTCCACTGCACACGCAATTATTAACAAACTTAAGACATGCCTTAGAGAGCTCACACTGCATGATGTCTGGAGGATTCTACATAGAAATGAGAGAGATTATACATTCTACTCCCGCCCACACGCTAGGTACTCGAGGATTGATTACATCCTCACAGATGTTACTAGTATAGCGCTAGTCAGAAGCTGTCAGATCCTACCAACATCGTGGTCAGACCATTCTTTAGTGAGCTGTTGCATGAGATGGGACACTAGGGATAGAACTAACTTTTTGTGGTTGATGATAGGATATTAGATGACCCAATATATTTGGAAAGAATAGAGAAAGCATTAAACTGTTTCTTCCAGATTAATTCAAATAACGGAGTGGATGCCAGGTATTGCTGGGAGGCGCATAAAGCGGTTATGAGAGAAGAGTTAATGAGCATGAGGGCACATCAACTGAGACAGCAGAGAACTTATTTTGAGTCAGTATTATATAAATTGGAAGACTTAGAAAAAGACCATAAAAAGAATCCAGGGGACTCTAAGACACTAGACCTCTTAGTGGAATATAAAGGCAAGCTTAATGGAATAATAGATAAAGAATGTAAGACCATAGCTCTCAAACTCAAACAGCAGAATTATGAAGGGCATAATAAATGCAGTAAGTTATTCGCTAGGAAACTGAAGCGTAGAATAAATAAGACACACATTCTAAAAATCAATGACTCTAATGGGAAAGAGCACACATCCTCCGAAAACATTGCAGAGGCGTTCCGCGCATACTACGAGAAAGTATATAACCTGAAGGAACATCCCTTGGAAGGTATAGATAAATTTCTAGATAACTTAATTTTAGAGGAAGATAGGGCCCGCTTAAATTAACCCTTTACAATAAATGAAATAAAGAAAATTATTAGAGAGCTCCCGAATGAGAAAGCCCCAGGTCCAGACGGATTTGCGACATACTACTATAAAAAATATATACATATCCTCACACCACATTTACTTAGCTTATTCCAGTCTATAGCAGAAAACAACCCACCCCTAGATGAGTCATTAAAAGCGCATATTGTTGTGCTGCCTAACCCGGGTAAAAAAACAGATAGAGTGGAAAATTTTCGACCTATATCACTGCTCAACAATGATATCAAAATCTATGCTAAACTATTATCCTCTAGATTAAATTCCATTATACCCCGGATAATTGATAAGGATCAAGTAGGATTTGTGATAAATAGGGAGGCAAGGGATAATACAATAAGGGCAGTGAATTTAATAGATCATGCGGTGTCAAGGGGTGTCCCCCTGGTTTTGATCTCCACGGACGCGGAGAAAGCTTTCGACCGCATCCGATGGAGATTTTTAGAGGCAGTTTTGGGAAAGTATGGACTGGGGGCCTCATTTATCACAAAAATTATGACTTTGTATCACTCCCCCACTGCACAAGTGCGAGTGAATGGCATATTGTCTCAGCCTTTCCTAATAAGCAATGGCACGAGACAGGGGTGCCCCCTGTCCCCTCTGCTATTTGCTTGTGTAGTAGAAGCCCTAGCGGTAAAAATTAGAAATGATACAAAAATTGAGGGAGTTAGAATTAGAGAGACTGACTATAAAATTATGCTATACGCGGATGACATTTTATTCTCTCTCACAAACCCAATTGATTCGGTACCCCTAATAATGCAACACTTGATGGAATTCCAGTCCGCGTCAAACTTTTTGATCAACAAGTCAAAATCAGATACACTCAACGTCTCCCTACCTCAAACACACCATATACAGTTAAAACAAATATGCCCCTTCAAATGGCAAGACAAGTCCTTAAAATACCTGGGGATTTATCTTACGAACAACCCACACAACCTCTTTCAGATTAATTACATCCCACTACAGCGATGGATAATAGCCAATCTCTCCTCATGGAGATCTCTACATACTTCTTGGTTAGGAAGAATAAGTATTTTCAAAATAAATGTACTACCACGAATTCTATATGTACTACAGGCTTTACCTATTCCCCTACCGCTCTCCTGCCTTCCCTCTTTGCAATCAAAAATCCTAGAATTTGTTTGGGACAAGAAAAGTACCAGAATAAACACAAATATCATGTGCACACCTCTGCAGAGCGGAGGGCTTGGGGTACCCGACCTGGTTAAATATAGATACGCAGTTCATTTACAGAGAATTCTCGACTGGTCATACAATTTTCAAAATAAGACATGGGTACAGATAGAACATGAAGTGGCAGATATTAAACACCTGGGGTCTCAGTGTTGGATCGCCCCAGGGGGACGGTTCAGGGACAATAAATTAAATATGTTATGCACTGAGACTTTCAGAATATGGGGCAAGGTACTACTGAAATTTCCACATATCTCTTCTACATACTCTCCACTGACACCATTACTTAAAAATAAAGAGTTTACCCCGGGGGTGGGCCTGCCATATCATACCACGGACATGACAAATAGAACATTGCAGGTGTTTCAGTTAGGGAATGAAAATAGAATGCACACAAGAGGAGAATTGATAGAAGGGGGTCTCTTGGTCTTTAAAAATTGGTTGTTCCATCATCAATGCACCTCGTTTATCTTTAGACACGGCGATAGGAAAAATTTGATTAGGCCCATGACGCAATTTGAGGTAATGTGCACCTCTGCGAAACCAGTGCATCATTCTTTATAACTATTGTATAGATTGTTACAAATACAGCCACCGTGGCATGTGCCCTACTATCTGGAGAGATGGAATGCAGAATTGGGCATTGACATTAGCTACAGGGAAATCAAAACTATCTTCCACAATATCTCAAAATCCTCTGTATCAGCTAACACTATAGAGCTAAATCTAAAAATATTACACAGGTGGTACATGACCCCAGTCAGGATACATAAACTTTTTAATACACAAAGTAATGCATGTTGGCGTTGTGGCCTAGAGAAGGGAACTATGTCACATATCTGGTGGTCCTGCATTAATATAGCTCCAGTATGGAAAAATATAGCTGCAGAAGCCTCTAAGGTACTAGGCAGAACACTTCCAATAGACCCTAAGTTATGGCTTTTTTTATGCACCCCTAAAAGATTTTCAACAGCACAAAAAAAGATGCTGCACATTCTGAGTTATGGCATGAAAATATTACTGGCACAGAAATAAAAATCACGAGATGTTCCTGACATTGCACAGTGGGTTCATAAATGTAATGATATTTTAAGATAAGAGGAGTACCACTATATGAAGATCAAATGTATAAACCTGTATGTGCAGATACAGTCAATGTGGGAGGACTATGTGAGACGGAAATTTACACCCAAAGGGACAGATAAATGAACCCCGATCACTTTAATACACCACCCCGTGGAGGCGAGGCCCGGGGTCCGGTGAGATATAACACCATCAGTAGTGGCGGGGGAGCTCTGCTCTGTATGGTACACTAGTCAGCCCTCTAATAGATAATAGATACCGAGGTCTAACTAGCAGTTTTTCTTTTTGTTGTTTTTGTTTTTGTTGTTGTTGTTGTTGTTCTTTATAAGTTCTATTGTTAAATGTATGAACATGTAAAAAAAGGCATCTAATGTATATACTCCAATGGTTTATTTTGTTGTAATATCTCACAAGTTAATTGTATTTACGGCTCATGTATTTGAACATTGGATGTAATTGTACTACTTTTCTTCAAACTGGATGTCCAATAAAAAATTTATAAAAAAAAAAAAGCTGTAGAGGTCTCATATGAAAACGAGCAAAAGGGATCACGTTCCGATGCTGCAATCATGAGACCTAAAACTTCCATGCACATAGACACTGAAGGGAATGATAGAGACTGAAGGTTTAGACAAGCTGAAACCAATCTCAAACGTCTCTTTTCTATTAGGGATAGAGTCATGGACACTGAATCTATCTGGAAACATAAAAAGGTGTCTGACAGCGTACATCTGTGAGTCTCTGCCCACTCTAGTATCTGAGATACTTCTCTCATCGCCAAGGAACTTCTCATTCCACCCTGATGGTTGGTGTAGGCAACCAAGGTTATATTGTCTGATTGGAATCTGATAAACTGGGATGAACCCAGAAGGGGCCAAGCCTTCAAGGCATTGAAGATTGCCCGGAGTTCCAATATATTGTTCGAAAGGGAGGACTCCTCCTGAGTCCACAGTCCTTGTGCCTTCTTGGCACTCCAAACGGCTCCCCAGCTGGAAAGGCTTGCGTACGTAGTCACAATCTCCCAGGACAGTCTCAAGAAGCACGTGCCTTGGGACAGATGATCTGGACAGAGCCACCAAGAGAGAAAGTCTCTCGAAAGGTTGTCCAGCACAATCTGTTGAGACAGATCTGAATGAATGCCGTTCCATTGGCTCAGCATGCATAGTTGTAAAGGTCTGAGATGGAATCTGGCAAAAGGAATGATGTCCATACAGGACACCATGAGTCTGATCACCTCCATACACTGAGACACTGAGGGTCTCAAGGAGGCCTGGAGGGCAAGACACATCTCTGATCTGTGAGAAAATATTCTCATGGATATGGAGTCTATTATTGTCCCCAAGAAATTCACCCTTGTACTTGGAGCAAGAGCACTCTTTTCCAAGTTTATCTTCCATCCATGTGATCGAAGAAGACTGAGAAGGGACTCTCTGAATATTCTTCTGCTAGATGAAAAGATGGTGCCTGTACCAAGATATCATCCAGGTAAGTCGCTACTGCAATACCTTGTGTTCTGGCAATGGTTAGAAGAGCCCCTAGAACCTTCGAGAATATCCTTGGAGCAGTAGCCAAACGGTAGAGCTATAAACTGGAAGTGCTGGTCCAGAAAGGCAAACCTCAGGAACTGAAAATGTTGCCTGTGTATCGGAACGTGAAGGTATGCATCCTTCAGGTCTATGGTGGTCATAAACTGTCCTTCTTGAACCTGAGGAAAGATTGACCGTATTGTCTCCATCTTGAAAGAGGGAACATTCAGAAACTTGTTTAGGCACTTTAAGTCCAGAATTGGACAAATAGTTCCCTCCTTCTTTGGAACCACGAAAAGGTTTGAATAAAACCCCAAACCTCTTTCTGCGGTAGGTACCTGGACAATAACTCCTAGAGAGGAGAGATCCCAATGCAACCTAAGAAAGCAGCCCTCTTTTCTGGTCTTGTAGACAGACTGGAGAGGAGGAATCTGCCCCTTGGCGGATGAGACTTGAATCCTATCCGGTATCCTTGAGATACAACCTCCAGGACCCAAGGATCCTGTACATCCTGGAACAGTCTGCCCCCTACTCAATCCGATCCCAGATCGGGATCTGCCACTTCATGCTGATTTGTTCTTGGCAGGCTTCTTAGTCTGTTTGGACTTATTCCAGGACTGAGTCAGCTTCCAAGTACTCTTGGGCTGCTCGGACTTGAATGAGGATTGCTGTGGTTGTGATTTGTCAGAGCGAAATTTAGACAATTGCCACCCTGGACCAAATAAAATCTTCCCCTTGAAGGGAAGAGAAAGGATTCTGGATTTAGAAGTCATATCCGCAGACCAAGACTTCAACCAGAGAGGCCGGCGGGCTAGGACCGCAAAGCCAGGAGCCTTTGCATTTAGACGAATAAACTGCATACTCGCGTCACAGATTAAAGAGTTAGCAATTCTCAGAGCTTTAATTCTCTCCTGAATATCCTCGAGGGGAGTCTTCACCTCAATGAACACTGACAGAGAGTCACACCAGTAGGTAGCTGCTCCAGCAACTGTGGCTACAGCTTCCGCCAGTTGAAATAAAAACCCTGTATGTTGAAACATCTTTCTTAGAACAGTTTCCATTTTCTTATCCATAGGCTCTCTAAAAGAAGAACTATCCTCCAGAGCGATAGCAGTAAGCTTAGCCAGTGTAGAAATAGCACCATCCACCTTAGGGATGTCACATATCTGGTGGTCCTGCATTAATATAGCTCCAGTATGGAAAAATATAGCCGCAGAAGCCTCTAAGGTACTAGGCAGAACACTTCCAATAGACCCTAAGTTATGGCTTTTTTTATGCACCCTTAAAAGGTTTTCAACAGCACAAAAAAAGATGCTGCACATTCTGAGTAATGGCATGAAAATATTACTGGCACAGAAATGGAAATCACGAGATGTTCCTGACATTGCACAGTGGGTTCATAAATGTAATGATATTTTAAGATTAGATGAGTACCACTATATGAAGAACAAATGTATAAACCTGTATGTGCAGATACGGTCAATGTGGGAGGAGTATGTGAGACGGAAATTTACGCCCCAAAGGGACAGATAAATGAACCCCGATCACTTTAATACACCACCCCACGGAGGCGAGGCCCGGGGTCCGGTAAGATATAGCAGCATCAGTAGTGGCGTATGTATGGTACACTAGTCATCCCTCTAATAGATAATAGATACCAAGGTCTAACTAGCAGTTTTTCTTTTTGTTGTTTTTGTTTTTGTTGTTGTTCTTTATAAGTTCTATAGTTAAATGTATGAACATGTAAAAAAAGGCATCTAATGTATATGCTCCAATGGTTCATTTTGTTGTAATATCTCACAAGTTAATTGTATTTACGGCTCATGTATTTGAACATTGGATGTTATTGTACTACTTTTCTTCAAACTGGATGTCCAATAAAAAATGTATATATAAAAAAAAAAAGCTGTAGAGGTCTCATATGAAAATGAGCAAAAGGGATCACGTTCTGATGCTGCAATCATGAGACCTAAAACTTCCATGCACATAGACACTGAAGGTAATGATAGAGACTGAAGGTTTAGACAAGCTGAAACCAATCTCAAACGTCTCTTTTCTATTAGGGATAGAGTCATGGACACTGAATCTATCTGGAAACATAAAAAGGTGTCTGAGGAATCAAGAAACTCTTTGGTAAATTGATCCTCCAACTATGTCTTTAAAGAAACAACAGAAGTTGTTTCATGTGAGATTCTGCTAAATGAAAAGATTGAGCTAGGACCAAGATATCGTCCAAATAAGGAAACACAGCAATACCCTGCTCTCTGATTACAGATAGAAGGGAACCTGGAACTCTTGAGAATATTCTTAGTGCTGTTCCAAGGCCAAACGGAAGAGTGACAAATTGGTAATGCTTGTTTAAAAGAGAGAATCTCAGAAATTGATAGTGATCTGGATGAATTGGAATGTAAAGGTAAGCGTCCTGTAAGTCTACTGTGGACATGAAGTGACCTTGCTGAACAAAAGGCAGAATAGTCCTTATAGTCACCATTTTGAAAGTTGGGATTCTTACAAAACGAAAGTTAAGTTTTCTTACAAAAGTTTTTCTTACAAAAACGAAAAGTTTAAAGTTTTCAGATCTAAAATTGGTCTGAACATTTTATCTTCTTTGGTACAATAAATAGATTTGAATAAAAACCCAATCCTTGTTCCTGCTATGGAACTGGGACAATTACCCCTGAAAGTTCTAGATCTGAAACACATTTCAGAAAGGCTTGAGGTTTTACTGGGTTTTTTGGTACATGGGTAAGAAAGAATCTTCCCAAGGGAGGTCTTATTCTGAATCCTATTCAATACCCCTGAGAAGTTATATTCTGAATACACTGATTTTGGACAGTCTGTCCAAACTCTTTGAAATAGCTTTAGTCTGCCCCCTACCAGAAGAACTGGCTTAAGGCCCGCACCTTCATGGAGGTTTAGGGGAAGGATTTGGTTTCTTATAAGGCTTGAATTTATTCCAATTCGGAGATGGTCTCCAATTAAGAGTCAAATGCCTTAGGGGAAGGAGTTGTTGTCTGTTCTCTTATCTGACAAAAGGAATGAAAACAATTGGGAGCTTTAAATTTACCCTTAGTTCTTGTCTTGGGGCAGAAAAACATAATTTATGCTTAACAGATAAATTCCTTTCCCTTCTGGCAGGGAGAGTCCATGACTTCATTCCTTACTGTTGGACAATACAACACCTGGCCACCAGGAGGAGGCAAAGATACCCCAGCCAAAGGCTTAAATATCCCTCCCACTTCCCCTATCCCCCAGTCATTCTGCAGAGGGAACAAGGAAAAGTAGGAGAAACATAAGGGTATAAAGGTGCCAGAAGAAATATTATAAAAAGGGAGCCGCCCAACAAAAATAAATTACGGGCAGGGTCGTGGACTCTCCCTACCAGAAAGGAAAGGAATTTATCTGGTAAGCATAAATTATGTTTTCCTTCCATAAGGCAGAGAGAGTCGACAACTTCATTCCTCACTGTTGGGAAAACTATACCCAAGCTCCAGAGGACACTGAATGAATAATGGGAGGGAACAGAAAGAGGCAGACCCTATTATGAGGACACCACAGCCTGCAAAACTTTTCTCCCGAAAGCTGCTTCAGCCAAAGCAAAACATCAAACGTAAAATTTAGAAAAAGTGTGTAAGGAGGACCAGGTAGCCGCCCTACAAATCTGATCCATATAGGCTTTGTTCTTAAAAGTCCAGGAGGAAGCCACTGCCCAGGTGGAATGAGCCGTTATCCTCTCAGGAGGCTGTCGCCCTACTGTCCTATAAGCTAAGCGGATGACACTCCTCAACCAGAAAGATAGGGAAGTCATAGTAGCCTACTGCCCCTTACGCTTCCCTGTATAGAAGACAAACAAAGAAGAAGATTGTCTGAACTCCTTAGTAGCATTAAGTTAGAACTTCAAGGCGTGAAACACATCTAGATTGTGAAACAAGCATTCAGGACAAAAGGAAGGAACAACAATTTCTTGATTGATGTTACGACCCGACACCACCTTAGGGAGGAACCCTAATTTAGTATGGAAAACCACCTTATCAGAATGGAAAACAAGATAAGGGGAGTCACATTGCAAAGCAGAAATTTCAGAAACAATAGCCAGGAAAAAAAGAACCTTCCAAGATAACAATTTAATGTCAACAGTATGCAAAGGCTTAAATGGAGCCTGCTGCAAAACACTAAGAACAAGATTTAGGCTCCAAGGTGGAGCCCCAGATCTAATTCTTGTCAGAGCCTTAACAAAGGACTGCACATCCGGAAGCTCAGCCAATCTCTTTGGCAGTAACACTGACAGGGCCAATATCTGTCCCTTCAGGTAACTAGCAGACCCTTCTCAAGCATATCCTGGAAAAAAAGATAAAATTCTGGCAACCTTAACCTTATGCCAGGAAAAGCCACACTCTTCACACCAGAACAAGTAAGTCCTCCACACTTTATGGTAGATAGGATGAGTAACTGGCTTATGAGCTTGAACCAGAGTGTCAATAACACTCTCAGAGAACCCTCTCTTGTCTAAGACTAGGCGTTTAATCTCCACGCAGTCAGCCTCAGAGAATCTAGATTTTGATGAACGTAGGGACCCTGTATCAGCAGATCTCTGCGACAAGGTAACCTCCACTAAGGAGATGAGGACATCCCTACCAAATCCGCAAACCTCGTCCATGGCCACGATGGAGCAATCAGAATCACTGATGCTCGCTCGTGCTTGATGCGAGCCACCACACAAGGGAGAAGCGGTAATGGAGCAAAAAGATATAGGAGTCTGAACCTCCATGGTACTGATAGGGCATCTATCAATTCCGCCTGAGGATCCCTCAACCTCGACCTGTACCTGGGTAGCTTGGAATTGAGGCAGGATGCCATAAGATCTATCTCCGGCGTCTCCCACTCGCTGCATATCTCTACAAACACCTCAGGGTGGAGAGACCATTCCCCTGGGTGAAAAGATTGCCTGCTGAGGAAGTCCGCTTCCCAGTTGTCCACATCCTGAATGTGGATCGCTGACAGCGTACATCTGTGAGTCTCTGCCCACTCTAGTATCTGAGATACTTCTCTCATCGCCAAGAAACTTCTCATTCCACCCTGATGGTTGATGTAGGCAACCAAGGTTATATTGTCTGATTGGAATCTGATAAACTGGGATGAACCCAGAAGGTGCCAAGCCTTCAAGGCATTGAAGATTGCCCGGAGTTCCAATATATTGTTCGAAAGGGAGGACTCCTCCTGAGTCCACAGTCCTTGTGCCTTCTTGGCACCCCAAACGGCTCCCCAGCTGGAAAGGCTTGCGTACGTAGTCACAATCTCCCAGGACAGTCTCAAGAAGCACGTGCCTTGGGACAGATGATCTGGACAGAGCCACCAAGAGAGAAAGTCTCTCGAAAGGTTGTCCAGCACAATCTGTTGAGACAGATCTGAATGAATGCCGTTCCATTGTCTCAGCATGCATAGTTGTAAAGGTCTGAGATGGAATCTGGCAAAAGGAATGATGTCCATACAGGACACCATGAGTCTGATCACCTCCATACACTGAGACACTGAGGGTCTCAAGGAGGCCTGGAGGGCAAGACACATCTCTGATCTGTGAGAAAATATTCTCATGGATATGGAGTCTATTATTGTCCCCAAGAAATTCACCCTTGTACTTGGAGCAAGAACACTCTTTTCCAAGTTTATCTTCCATCCATGTGATCGAAGAAGACTGAGAAGGGACTCTCTGAATATTCTTCTGCTAGATGAAAAGATGGTGCCTATACCAAGATATCATCCAGGTAAGTCGCTACTGCAATACCTTGTGTTCTGGCAATGGTTAGAAGAGCCCCTAGAACCTTCGAGAATATCCTTGGAGCAGTAGATAGGCCAAACGGTAGAGCTATAAACTGGGAGTGCTGGTCCAGAAAGGCAAACCTCAGGAACTGAAAATGTTGCCTGTGTATCGGAACGTGAAGGTATGCATCCTTCAGGTCTATGGTGGTCATAAACTGACCTTCTTGAACCTGAGGAAGGATTGACCGTATTGTCTCCATCTTGAAAGAGGGAACATTCAGAAACTTGTTTAGGCACTTTAAGTCCAGAATTGGACAAATAGTTCCCTCCTTCTTTGGAACCACGAAAAGGTTTGAATAAAACCCCAAACGTCTTTCTGCTGTAGGTACCTGGACAATAACTCCTAGAGAGGAGAGATCCCAATGCAACCTAAGAAAGCAGCCCTCTTTTCTGGTCTTGTAGACAGACTGGAGAGTAGGAATCTGCCCCTGGGCGGATGAGACTTGAATCCTATCCGGTATCCTTGAGATACAATCCTCCAGGACCCAAGGATCCTGTACATCCTGGAACAGTCTGCCCCTACTCAATCCGATCCCAGATCGGGGTCTGCCACTTCATGCTGATTTGTTCTCGGCAGGCTTCTTAGTCTGTTTGGACTTATTCCAGGACTGAGTCAGCTTCCAAGTACTCTTGGGCTGCTCGGACTTGAATGAGGATTGCTGTGGTTGTGATTTGTCAGAGCAAAATTTAGACAATTGCCACCCGGGACCAAATAAAATCTTCCCCTTGAAGGGACTTCAACCAGAGAGCAAGGCAGGCTAGGACCGCAAAGCCAGGAGCCTTTGCATTTAGACAAATAATCTGCATACTCGCGTCACAGATGAAAGAGTTAGCAATTCTCAGAGCTTTAATTCTCTCCTGAATATCCTCGAGGGGAGTCTTCACCTCAATGAACTCTGACAGAGAGTTACACCAGTAGGAAGCTGCTCCAGCAACTGTGGCTACAGCTTCTGCCGGTTGAAATAAAAACCCTGTATGTTGAAACATCTTTCTTAGAAAAGTTTCCATTTTCTTATCCATAGGCTCTCTAAAAGAAGAACTATCCTCCAGAGCGATAGTAGTAAGTTTAGCCAGTGTAGAAATAGCACCATCCACCTTAGGGATGGAGCCCTACAAATCTAATTGAGAGTCAGGGACCGGAGATACATTTTTTTTAAAGTAGATGAGGGGGAAAAGGAAAATCCTATTCTATCCCATTTGTTACTAATAATGTTCGCCATCTTAACTGGCACAGGAAAAGTCAGAGGGACCTTCCTGTCTTTATAAACCCTGTCTAATTTAGGGATCTTAGGTTTCTCAGGGAGTGTAGCCTCTGGAACCTCTAGAGTAGACAGGACCTCCTATAATAAAAAACGCAGGTGCTCAGTCTTAAATCTAAAGGAGGGTTCCTCAGCTGAAGGTGGTTTAGAAACTGAAGTCTCTAACTCAGAAAATTCACCCTCTGAAGCTATAGAGGTTAACTCATCCTCGGATAGCTGGGACAAAGTAGCTAAATCCAATAAATATTTAGATGACTCTAGTTCAGAAAAACTATGTTTAACCTTTCTCTTACTTTTGCAAGAGGGAGGAGGTAAGGCACCGCCAATTGTAACCGCCAATTGTAACTGTGTGTAACAGGGAATTGCATGTGGAGCGGGTAGTATAGAAAGGAAAGTAATCTCTCGGGACACAGATTCCTGAGAGGTAGACGGCCCAGAGGGGCTAATAGCGCTATAAATATTTGCAGGCTTGTCTCCCTTCTTAGACTTTACAACAGTGCTTAGGCAAATGAAACAAAACTGAGCAGGTGGGCAAACCACAACCTCCTCATAATATAAACAGAAATTATTAATTAGTACAGAAGGAGCGGGACCTTCTAATGTAGTATCAGAGTCCTCCATAGCTAAGATATATTCACAGAAGGACAGACAAAAAAGTAAACGCTATTATTTAAAAAAACGGCACCTTTATAATCCCAATGGCTAGGGCACTCAGCACCTTCTAGATCCAGAAGTTAACAGTGAACATGCTCTCCTTAGGAGTGATGTCCGCAGCAGGATCGTAGGAAAATGAAAAGACTGCACCCGGTCACGTGGTGCGTAGAACAGGACTTCCCCTGCTATGATAAAGGTGCTAAGCTATTATGAGCTGCGCAACACTCAAAAACAAAAGTGAAACCTGTCTATTCCGAGCCAAAAGCACACAGTCTATAAGCGCAAAAAACTCTCACATTAAAGCAGTTATAAATAACCCGTAGCTATTCAAATAATCTCCCTGAAGGAGATATTAACCCTTGATCCTATTAAGGCATAAAGGTGCCACACTGTGACCCTGTATAGCAAATGAGTATATATAAAACGGTCTTATCTTCCAGGATCCATGCTGTGGAACAGGCAAAGTGTGACAGTCTTGCAGCAACACTCTGACATGGACTTGAGTGTGAAAACGGCAAGCAGTGAAACTCGCCAACACTAATTGCTTAGGAGCTGTTAGGGGTCTTGGTGGGTTTGCAGAAAAACTTTCCCTGCATCTCCAGACTCTAACTTTCATTAATACTCTTACTGAGAGGTTGATATGATTACTTAAAACTCCAGTCCTTTCTTGAAGGGAATACCCATTACAGGACTATCCAAATCTTCTGCCACCTCCTATAGTGACAAAAGGCAAAGAATGACTGGAGGATAGGGGAAGTGGGATGGATATTTAAGCCTTTGGTTGGGATGTCTTTGCCTCCTCCTGGTGGCCAGGTGTTGTAATTCCCAACAGTAAGGAATGAAGTTGTGGACTCTCCCTGCCTTATGGAAGAAAACTCCCTTCCCCCCAGTGATAGTGGAAATAATAGAATCCAATTGAGAACCAAAAAGATTAGATACCATGTCAGCATTTAAGCCATAAAGCTCTTCTAGCAAGAATAGCTAAAGACAAAGATTTGATGTTAAGTTTCAAAACATCAAATGATAGCACTTCAAATAAAATGACTTGCATGTTGAAGAGAATAATATTAGATAATTCTGGGTCTAAAGACAACTGCTGAGCTAAATTGTCCAACCAAAATAGAGGCAGCAGCAACATCAGCGATAGATATAACTGGTCTAAGAATATAGCCAGTATGCAAATATGCCCTTCTAAGATAAGATTCAAATTTTCTATCTAAAGGGTTTAAAAAGAAGTGTTTTCTTCTATAGGAATGGTAGTACCTTTGGCAAGAGCCTTTAACAACAAACACACTTATCTTCTTGTAGAAATATATTCAGGCAGCTCAGTTTCTATGATAACTTCAGAGGCAGGTTCAGTTTGAGACATAGTTGCAAAAAAGTAAAAAAAATATATAAATAGTTTGCAATTTTATATCTATCCTCCTATATATAGCAGGCGATTTGAGGGTGGAGTTTTATCCTCAAACATGTTGACATGTAAAGACATGCTGCTTTTTTTTTTTTTTTTTAGAGATGCTGAGACATACTAAGACATGTTTCAAACTCAAACAAATCTGTTGTGCAGCTATAATATATAAGGAGCACTAAACAACTGACTCAGACTCAAGGCATATATATATATATATATATATATATATATATATATATATATATATATATATATATATATATAAACAATATATAACAACTTTACTTAAAAAGTGTCTAATCCATAGCTGAGAGTATCTTTGTTAAAAAAAAAGATACATTTTCATACTTACCTCTTACCTTTAAGACACTCATCCACATATAGCAGACAGCCAAACAAGTACTGAAACATATTAGCAGAGGTAATGGTACAAGAGTATATTGTCGATCTATAAAGGGAGGCAGCAGATGAATCCCTGCGACCGATTTACAGAGTGCCTTATGAAAAGCTTTCCCATAGGCGAAAACATGGTATCACCAGGCAATACTCCCTTCACATCCCTCAAACACTGCACTTAGAAAAGAACTGGGTTTCAATATGCTTAGAAGCGCCTTTCACTGAAGAAATCAAGCGCATCATGCTTCACCACCTCCTAAGGAGGCAACGTTTGTAAAACTGAGGTATGAGGTGGGAGGTGTATTTATAGGCATTTGAGTTTTGGGAAACTTTGCCCCCTCCTGGTAGGAATGTATATCCCATCACTAACTAACTCGTGGACTCTCGCCACCTATATGAAAGAAAGAACAATTTTCAGAGTTAAATTACAGGAAAAGAGAACAAAATAAATAATGATTTAATTTTAAACTACACACACTTAAGCAATTTATATTATAATTTTATAATGTTTAATATCCCTTGAATTTGTCCCTTTCACCCCTCAAAGTGACAAAAGCAAATACAGGCACCCAGATCCTGACATGACACTGTCTGTACATACCTAATAAATGTCCTCTGGCTATGATATACATGTTAAAATGTACCTACTAATAGCCTGTGGGCTATATGAGAGAGGTGCTGCATTCAGTAGAGAGCCTATCCAGTACTGTATCAAACAGCAGAGGATTTTCCATATATGTACGAGGCCAAACAGGAGACAGCAAGGGACAAGCCCTCGTGACACCTGTGGCAGGCTAGTGACCAAAACTATTGTGGGAGAATTACTTTACACAACCTTAATACAGGTACAAATCCCCAAATCCGGAATTCCAAAATTCAATCTTATTCTGAAACCCAAACTTTTTAATATTAAAAAAACTAAAATGATAAAAAAATTACAATTTCTTCCTGCCTGTAAGTCATAATCTTCTCTACCTGTGTCTTTGGTTTTTATACTCTAAACTGCAAAACAAAATTTATGCTTACCTGTTAAATTCTTTTCTTTCTGAATGATGATGGTCCACAGTCCACCATAACATATGGGATATATTTCACACCACTAGTAGGAGGTCAAGACCCCCATACAAGAGCTTTAAAACCCTCCCAGCAAGGTTTATATAGGTGTCATTTGAACTGTCGTCCATAAAGTGGGTGGATCCATTGGACCATTCGCATTCTGAAATTTTTTTTTTATCAGATAAGCATAAATTTTGTTTTCTTTTGTAAAATGATGATTGTCCACAGTCCTCCATAACATATGGGATTAAAGGGACAGTCTACAACAGAATTTCTATTGTTTAAAAAGATCATCTCTTTATTACCCATTCCCATGTTTTGCATAACCAACAGTTATATTAATACACTTTTTACATCTGTGATTACCTTGTATCTAAGCCTCTGCAGACTGCCCCCTTATCTCAGTTATTTTGATGAACTTGCATTTTAGCAAATCAGTGCTGACTCCTAGGTAACTCCATGTACGTGAGCACAATATTATCTATATGGCACACATGAACTAATATCCTCTAACTGTGGAAAAATGTCAAAATGCATTCAGATAAGAGGTGGCCTTCAAGGGCTAAGGAATTAGCATATGAACCTACCTAGGTTTAGCTTTTAACGAAGAATACCAAGAGAAAAACAAACAAAATTAATGATAAAAGTAAATTGGAAAGTTGTAAAATTACATGCCTTATCTGAATCATGAAAGTTTATTTTTGACTAGACTGTCCCTTTAACACCCAAGTGACACCCTAAAGCACCCCCACACAGCTCCTGTATGGGTACTCGCCCCCCTCCTGGGACTGGCAAGCATGAAAAATCTGGTAAGAATCTGAAAAAGATCAGGCCCCAAACGTTTCAGGTGAAAACTATTCACAGAGGCTCCAGATAGCTGAGAGAAAATCACAGGAACAAAAAGGGGTGGGGCTACAGCAGGGAGTAACGTTAGTGACTTGGCAATAATAAAAAAAACCTTTGAAGGTTTATAATAAATTAATAAAAGAGAGAACAACATATATATGTGGTTATTGAAAGAATGACAAGGCAGCACTCATATCCCTAAACAAAAAACATAATTTATGCTTACCTGATAAATTTATTTCTCTTGTGGTGTATCCAGTCCACGGATCATCCATTACTTGTGGAATATTCTCCTTCCCAACAGGAAGCTGCAAGAGGGTCACCCACAGCAGAGCTGTCTATATAGCTCCTCCCCTAACTGCCACCTCCAGTCATTCGACCGAAGACAAGCAAGAGAAAGGAGAAACCATAGGGTGCAGTGGTGACTGTAGTTTAAAAATAAAATATACCTGCCTTAAAATGACAGGGCGGGCCGTGGACTGGATACACCACAAGAGAAATAAATTTATCAGGTAAGCATAAATTATGTTTTCTCTTGTAAGGTGTATCCAGTCCACGGATCATCCATTACTTGTGGGATACCAATACCAAAGCTAAAGTACACGGATGAAGGGGGGGACAAGGCAGGTACTTAAACGGAAGGTACCACTGCCTGTAAAACCTTTCTCCCAAAAATAGCCTCCGAAGAAGCAAAAGTATAAATTTATAATGAAGCGAAGACCAAGTCGCCGCCTTGCAAATCTGTTCAACAGAAGCCTCATTTTTAAAAGCCCATGTGGAAGCCACAGCTCTAGTAGAATGAGCTGTAATCCTTTGAGGAGGCTGCTGGCCAGCAGTCTCATAAGCTAAGCGTATTATCCAGAGTAAACAACAAACAAAGCAGATGTTTGACGAAAATCTTTAGTAGCTTGTAAATAAAACTTTAAAGCACGAACCACGTCAAGATTGTGTAAAAGACGTTCCTTCTTTGAAGAAGGATTAGGACACAGTGACGGAACTACAATCTCCTGATTGATATTCTTATTAGATACCACCTTAGGTGAAAACCCAGGTTTGGTACGCAAAACTACCTTATCTGCATGGAAGATCAGATAAGGGGAATCACACTGTAAGGCAGATAACTCGGAAACTCTACGAGCCGAGGAAATAGCTACCAAAAACAGAACTTTCCAAGATAAAAGCTTGATATCTATGGAATGAAGAGGTTCAAACGGAACCCCTTGGAGAACTTTAAGAACCAAATTTATACTCCATGGCGGAGCAACTGGTTTAAACACAGGCTTGATTCTAACTAAAGCCTGACAAAACGCCTGAACGTCTGGAAAATCCGCCAGACGCTTGTGCAAAAGAATAGACAGAGCAGAAATCTGTCCCTTTAAGGAACTAGCTGACAATCCCTTTTCCAATCCTTCTTGGAGAAAAGATAATATCCTGGGAATCCTGACTTTACTCCATGAGTAACCCTTGGATTCACACCAATAAAAATATTTACGCCATATCTTATGATAGATTTTCCTGGTGACAGGCTTTCGTACCTGAATTAAGGTATCAATAAGTGACTCGGAGAAGCCACACTTTGATAAAATCAAGCGTTCAATCTCCAAGCAGTCAGTCTCAGAGAAATTAGATTTGGATGGTTGAAAGGACCTTGAAGTAGAAGGTCCTGTCTCAGAGGCAGAGTCCATGGTGGAAGGGATGACATGTCCACCAGATCTGCATACCAAGTCCTGCGTGGCCACGCAGGTGCTATCAAAATCACCGATGCTCTCTCCTGCTTGATTTTGGCAATCAGACGAGAGAGCAGAGGAAACGGTGGAAATACATAAGCCAGGTTGAAGGACCAAGGCGCATATATCAGCGTTGCCCTGGGATCCCTGGACCTGGATCCGTAACAAGGAAGTTTGGCGTTCTGGCGAGACGCCATGAGATACAGTTCTGGTTTGCCCCAACGTTGAACCAATTGTGCAAACACCTCCGGATGGAGTTCCCCTTCCCCCGGATGAAAAGTCTGTCGACTTAGAAAATCCGCCTCCCAGTTCTCTACACCTGGGATATGGATAGCTGATAGGTGGCAAGAGTGAGTCTCTGCCCAACTAATTATCTTTGAAACTTCCAACATCGCTAGGGAACTCCTTGTTCCCCCTTGATGGTTGATGTAAGCCACAGTCGTGATGTTGTCCGACTGAAATCTGATGAACCTCATTGTCGCTAGCTGAGGCCAAGCCTGAAGAGCATTGAATATCGCTCTTAGTTCCAGAATGTTTATTGGAAGGAGGGTCTCCTCCTGAGTCCACGATCCCTGAGCCTTCAGGGAGTTCCAGACTGCCCCCCAGCCTAGAAGGCTGGCATCTGTCTTTACTATTGTCCAATCTGGCCTGCGAAAGGTCATACCTTTGGACAGATGGACCCGAGATAGCCACCAGAGAAGAGAATCCCTGGTCTCTTGATCCAGATTTAGTAGAGGGGACAAATCTGTGTAATCCCCATTCCACTGACTGAGCATGCAGAGTTGCAGCGGTCTGAGATGTAGGCAGGCAAACGGCACTATGTCCATTGCCGCTACCATTAAGCAGATTACTTCCATACACTGAGCCACCGAAGGGCAAGAAGTAGAGTAAAGAACACGGCATGAATTTAGAAGTTTTGATAACCTGGTCTCTGTCAGGTAAATCCTCATTTCTACAGAATCTATCAGAGTTCCCAGAAAGGAAACTCTTGTGAGAGGGGATAGAGAACTCTTCTCTTCGTTCACTTTCCACCCGTGCGACCTCAGAAATGCCAGAACTATGTCCGTATGAGACTTGGCAATTTGGAAATTTGACGCCTGTATCAGAATGTCGTCTAAAAAAGGGGCCACTGCTATGCCCCACGACCTTAGGACCGCCAGAAGTGACCCCAGAACCTTCGTAAAGATTCTTGGAGCTGTAGCTAACCCAAAGGGAAGAGCTACAAACTGGTAATGTCTGTCCAGGAAGGCAAACCTGAGAAACCGATGATGATCTTTGTGAATCGGAATGTGAAGATAAGCATCCTTTAAATCCACTGTAGTCATGTATTGACCCTCCTGGATCATAGGTAGGATGGTACGAATAGTCTCCATCTTGAATGATGGGACTCTGAGAAATTTGTTTAGGATCTTGAGATCTAAGATTGGTCTGAAGGTTCCCTCCGTCTTGGGAACCACAAACAGATTTGAATAGAAGCCTTGTCCCTGTTCCTCCTTTGGAACTGGGTGGATCACTCCCATAACTTGGAGGTCTTGGACACAATGTAAGAATGCCTCTCTCTTTATCTGGTTTGCAGATAATTTTGAAAGGTGAAATCTCCCTTTTGGAGGGGAAGATTTGAAGTCCATAAGATATCCCTGGGATATAATTTCCAACGCCCAGGGATCCTGAACATCTCTTGCCCAAGCCTGGGCGAAGAGAGAAAGTCTGCCCCTACTAGATCCGTTACCGGATCGGGGGCCAATCCTTCATGCTGTCTTAGAGGCAGCAGCAGGCTTTTTGGCCTGCTTACCTTTGTTCCAAGCCTGGTTAGGTCTCCAGACCGACTTGGACTGGGCAAAAGTTCCCTCTTGTTTTGTATTAGAGGAAGTTGATGCCGCGCTCGACTTAAAGTTTCGAAAGGCACGAAAATTAGTCTGTTTGGCCCTTGATTTATTAGACCTGTCCTGAGGGAGGGCATGACCTTTTCTTCCCGTGATATCAGAAATGATCTCCTTCAAACCAGGCCCGAATAGGGTCTGCCCCTTGAAGGGAATATTAAGAAGCTTAGACTTTGAAGTAACGTCAGCTGATCATGATTTAAGCCATAGCGCCCTACGCGCCTGAATAGCAAAACCAGAATTCTTAGCAGTTAGTTTAGTCAAATGAACAATGGCATCAGAAACAAATGAATTGGCTAGCTTAAGTGCTCTAAGCTTATCAAGTATATCGTCCAATGGAGTCTCTACCTGTAAAGCCTCTTCCAGAGACTCAAACCAGAAGGCCGCCGCAGCAGTGACTGGGGCAATGCATGCAAGAGGCTGTAGAATAAAAGCTTGTTGAATAAACATTTTCTTAAGGTAACCCTCTAACTTTTTATCCATTGGATTTAAGAAAGCACAACTGTCCTCGACGGGGATAGTAGTACGCTTAGCTAGGGTAGACACTGCTCCCTCCACCTTAGGGACCGTTTGCCATAAGTCCCGTGTGGTGGCATCTATTGGAAACAATTTTTTAAAAATAGGAGGGGGAGAGAACGGTACACCTGGTGTATCCCATTCCTTAGTAATAATTTCTGAAAACCTTTTAGGTATTGGAAAAACATCAGTGTAAACAGGCACTGCATAGTATTTATCCAATCTGCACAATTTCTCTGGCACTGCAATGGTGTCACAGTCATTCAGAGTAGCTAAAACCTCCCGAGCAACACGCGGAGGTGTTCAAGCTTAAATTTAAATGTTGCCATATCAGAATCAGGTTGAATCATCTTCCCTGAGTCAGAAACATCACCCACAGAAAGAAGCTCTCCTTCCTCAGCTTCTGCATATTGTGAGGGGGTATCAGACATAGCTACTAAAGCGTCAGAGTGCTCTGTATTTCTTCTAACCCCAGAGCTGTCTCGCTTTCCTCGTAACCCAGGTTGTCTGGATAATACCGCTGACAGTGTATTATCCATGACTGCCGCCATGTCTTGTAAAGTAAACGCCATGGGTGCGCTAGATGTACTTGGTGCCTCTTGAGCGTGAGTCCCTTGAGCGGGAGTCAAAGGCTCTGACACGTGGGGCGAGTTAGTCGGCATAACTTCCCCCTTGTCAGATTCCTCTGGTGATAAATCTTTTAAAGACAGAATATGGTCTTTATAACTTAAAGTGAAATCAGTACATTTGGTACACATTCTAAGAGGGGGTTCCACCATGGCATCTAAACATAATGAACAAGGAGTTTCCTCTATGTCAGACATGTTTAAACAGACTAGCAATGAGACCAGCAAGCTTGGAAAACACTTTACAGAAAGTTAACAAGCAAAAAATAAAAACGGTACTGTGCCTTTAAGAAAAATAAAAAAGGTCAGAATTTGAAAAACAGTGAAAAAAAGCAGTAAAACAAACGAAATTTTTACAGTGTGTATAATAGGCTAACAGAGCATTGCACCCACTTGCAAATGGATGATTAACCCCTTAGTTTCAAAAATGGATCAAAAAAACGAAATAGACGTTTTTTAACCCTTTAAAGACACAGCTTTCAGTTTGCTCAATTGTTTTATGACGGAAAAATTCCGTCATATGTCCTTAAGAGGTTAACAGTCACAACAAACTGCCACAGCACCAAAACCCTTCAGAGAGGTCCTATAGCATTCAGGGAACTCCTTCAAGGAAACTGGATGTCTCAGTCTGCAAAAGCTAATGCGCAATTAGGCGCGAAATTAGGCCTCTCCCACTACCTGTCTACACAGTGAGAGGCCTAACAAACTATCCCTAGGCAAATTTAAGACAGCCATGTGGAAAAAACTGAGCCCCAATAAAGTTTATCACCAAAAAGCATATAAAAAACGTTTAAGCACTCCCAGCAAACGTTTAATATTTCAGTAATTTGAAAAACAGAATTTATGTTTACCTGATAAATTACTTTCTCCAACGGTGTGTCCGGTCCACGGTGTCATCCTTACTTGTGGGATATTCTCTTCCCCAACAGGAAATGGCAAAGAGCCCAGCAAAGCTGGTCACATGATCCCTCCTAGGCTCCGCCTTCCCCAGTCATTCGACCGACGTAAAGGAGGAATATTTGCATAGGAGAAACCATATGATACCGTGGTGACTGTAGTTAAAGAAAATAAATTATCAGACCTGATTAAAAAAACCAGGGCGGGCCGTGGACCGGACACACCGTTGGAGAAAGTAATTTATCAGGTAAACATAAATTCTGTTTTCTCCAACATAGGTGTGTCCGGTCCACGGCGTCATCCTTACTTGTGGGAACCAATACCAAAGCTTTAGGACACGGATGAAGGGAGGGAGCAAATCAGGTCACCTAGATGGAAGGCACCACGGCTTGCAAAACCTTTCTCCCAAAAATAGCCTCAGAAGAAGCAAAAGTATCAAACTTGTAAAATTTAGTAAAAGTGTGCAGTGAAGACCAAGTCGCTGCCTTACATATCTGATCAACAGAAGCCTCGTTCTTGAAGGCCCATGTGGAAGCCACAGCCCTAGTGGAATGAGCTGTGATTCTTTCAGGAGGCTGCCGTCCGGCAGTCTCGTAAGCCAATCTGATGATGCTTTTAATCCAAAAAGAGAGAGAGGTAGAAGTTGCTTTTTGACCTCTCCTTTTACCAGAATAAACAACAAACAAGGAAGATGTTTGTCTAAAATACTTTGTAGCATCTAAATAGAACTTTAGAGCACGAACAACATCCAAATTGTGCAACAAACGTTCCTTCTTTGAAACTGGATTCGGACACAAAGAAGGCACGACTATCTCCTGGTTAATGTTTTTGTTAGAAACAACTTTCGGAAGAAAACCAGGTTTAGTACGTAAAACTACCTTATCTGCATGGAACACTAGATAAGGAGGAGAACACTGCAGAGCAGATAATTCTGAAACTCTTCTAGCAGAAGAAATTGCAACCAAAAACAAAACTTTCCAAGATAATAACTTAATATCAACGGAATGTAAGGGTTCAAACGGAACCCCCTGAAGAACTGAAAGAACTAAATTGAGACTCCAAGGAGGAGTCAAAGGTTTGTAAACAGGCTTGATTCTAACCAGAGCCTGAACAAAGGCTTGAACATCTGGCACAGCTGCCAGCTTTTTGTGAAGTAACACAGACAAGGCAGAAATCTGTCCCTTCAAGGAACTTGCAGATAATCCTTTTTCCAAACCTTCTTGAAGAAAGGATAGAATCTTAGGAATTTTTACCTTGTCCCAAGGGAATCCTTTAGATTCACACCAACAGATATATTTTTTCCATATTTTGTGGTAAATTCTTCTAGTTACAGGCTTTCTGGCCTGAACAAGAGTATCAATGACAGAATCTGAGAACCCTCGCTTTGATAAGATCAAGCGTTCAATCTCCAAGCAGTCAGTTGGAGTGAGACCAGATTCGGATGTTCGAACGGACCTTGAACAAGAAGGTCTCGTCTCAAAGGTAGCTTCCATGGTGGAGCCGATGACATATTCACCAGGTCTGCATACCAAGTCCTGCGTGGCCACGCAGGAGCTATCAAGATCACCGATGCCCTCTCCTGATTGATCCTGGCTACCAGCCTGGGGATGAGAGGAAACGGCGGGAATACATAAGCTAGTTTGAAGGTCCAAGGTGCTACTAGTGCATCTACTAGAGTCGCCTTGGGATCCCTGGATCTGGACCCGTAGCAAGGAACCTTGAAGTTCTGACGAGAGGCCATCAGATCCATGTCTGGAATGCCCCACAATTGAGTAATTTGGGCAAAGATTTCCGGATGGAGTTCCCACTCCCCCGGATGAAAAGTCTGACGACTCAGAAAATCCGCTTCCCAATTTTCCACTCCTGGGATGTGGATTGCAGACAAGTGGCAGGAGTGAGTCTCCGCCCATTGAATGATTTTGGTCACTTCTTCCATCGCCAGGGAACTCCTTGTTCCCTACTGATGGTTGATGTACGCAACAGTCGTCATGTTGTCTGACTGAAACCGTATGAACTTGGCCTTTGCTAGCTGAGGCCAAGCCTTGAGAGCATTGAATATCGCTCTCAGTTCCAGAATATTTATCGGGAGAAGAGATTCTTCCCGAGACCAAAGACCCTGAGCTTTCAGTGGTCCCCAGACCGCGCCCCAGCCCACCAGACTGGCGTCGGTCGTGACAATGACCCACTCTGGTCTGTGGAAGCTCATCCCCTGTGACAGGTTGTCCAGGGACAGCCACCAACGGAGTGAATCTCTGGTCCTCTGATCTACTTGTATCGTCGGAGACAAGTCTGTATAGTCCCCATTCCACTGACTGAGCATGCACAGTTGTAATGGTCTTAGATGAATTCGCGCAAAAGGAACTATGTCCATTGCCGCTACCATCAAACCTATTACTTCCATGCACTGCGCTATGGAAGGAAGAGGAACAGAATGGAGTATTTGACAAGAGTTTAGAAGTTTTGATTTTCTGGCCTCTGTCAGAAAAATCCTCATTTCTAAGGAGTCTATTATTGTTCCCAAGAAGGGAACCCTTGTTGACGGAGATAGAGAACTTTTTTCTACGTTCACTTTCCACCCGTGAGATCTGAGAAAGGCCAGGACAATGTCCGTGTGAGCCTTTGCTTGAGGAAGGGACGACGCTTGAATCAGAATGTCGTCCAAGTAAGGTACTACTGCAATGCCCCTTGGTCTTAGCACCGCTAGAAGGGACCCTAGTACCTTTGTGAAAATTCTTGGAGCAGTGGCTAATCCGAACGGAAGTGCCACAAACTGGTAATGCTTGTCCAGGAATGCGAACCTTAGGAACCGATGATGTTCCTTGTGGATAGGAATATGTAGATACGCATCCTTTAAATCCACCGTGGTCATGAATTGACCTTCCTGGATGGAAGGAAGAATTGTTCGAATGGTTTCCATTTTGAACGATGGAACCTTGAGAAACTTGTTTAGGATCTTGAGATCTAAGATTGGTCTGAATGTTCCCTCTTTTTTGGGAACTACGAACAGATTGGAGTAGAACCCCATCCCTTGTTCTCCTAATGGAACAGGATGAATCACTCCCATTTTTAACAGGTCTTCTACACAATGTAAGAATGCCTGTTTTTTTATGTGGTCTGAAGACAATTGAGACCTGTGGAACCTCCCCCTTGGGGGAGGCCCCTTGAATTCCAGAAGATAACCTTGGGAGACTATTTCTAGTGCCCAAGGATCCAGAACATCTCTTGCCCAAGCCTGAGCGAAGAGAGAGAGTCTGCCCCCCACCAGATCCGGTCCCGGATCGGGGGCCAACATCTCATGCTGTCTTGGTAGTAGTGGCAGGTTTCTTGGCCTGCTTTCCTTTGTTCCAGCCTTGCATTGGTCTCCAGGCTGGCTTGGCTTGAGAAGTATTACCCTCTTGCTTAGAGGACGTAGCACTTGGGGCTGGTCCGTTTCTGCGAAAGGGACGAAAATTAGGTTTATTTTTGGCCTTGAAAGACCTATCCTGAGGAAGGGCGTGGCCCTTGCCCCCAGTGATATCAGAGATAATCTCTTTCAAGTCAGGGCCAAACAGCGTTTTCCCCTTGAAAGGAATGTTAAGCAATTTGTTCTTGGAAGACGCATCCGCTGACCAAGATTTTAGCCAAAGCGCTCTGCGCGCCACAATAGCAAAACCAGAATTTTTTCGCCGCTAACCTAGCCAATTGCAAAGTGGCGTCTAGGGTGAAAGAATTAGCCAATTTGAGAGCATGAATTCTGTCCATAATCTCCTCATAAGAAGAAGAATTATTATTGAGCGCCTTTTCTAGTTCATCGAACCAGAAACACGCTGCTGTAGTGACAGGAACAATGCATGAAATTGGTTGTAGAAGGTAACCTTGCTGAACAAACATCTTTTTAAGCAAACCTTCTAATTTTTTATCCATAGGATCTTTGAAAGCACAACTATCTTCTATAGGTATAGTGGTGCGTTTGTTTAGAGTAGAAACCGCCCCCTCGACCTTGGGGACTGTCTGCCATAAGTCCTTTCTGGGGTCGACCATAGGAAACAATTTAAATATGGGGGGAGGGACGAAAGGTATACCGGGCCTTTCCCATTCTTTATTTACAATGTCCGCCACCCGCTTGGGTATAGGAAAAGCTTCGGGGGGCCCCGGGACCTCTAGGAACTTGTCCATTTTACATAGTTTCTCTGGAATGACCAAATTCTCACAATCATCCAGAGTAGATAACACCTCCTTAAGCAGAGCGCGGAGATGTTCCAATTTAAATTTAAATGTAACCACATCAGGTTCAGCATGTTGAGAAATTTTCCCTGAATCTGAAATTTCTCCCTCAGACAAAACCTCCCTGGCCCCCTCAGACTGGTGTAGGGGCACTTCAGAACCAATATCATCAGCGTCCTCATGCTCTTCAGTATTTTCTAAAACAGAGCAGTCGCGCTTTCGCTGATAAGTGGGCATTTTGGCTAAAATGTTTTTGATAGAATTATCCATTACAGCCGTTAATTGTTGCATAGTAAGGAGTATTGGCGCACTAGATGTACTAGGGGCCTCCTGTGTGGGCAAGACTGGTGTAGACGAAGGAGGGGATGATGCAGTACCATGCTTACTCCCCTCACTTGAGGAATCATCTTGGGCATCATTTTCTCTAAATTTTGTGTCACATAAATCACATCTATTTAAATGAGAAGGAACCTTGGCTTCCCCACATTCAGAACACAGTCTATCTGGTAGTTCAGACATGTTAAACAGGCATAAACTTGATAACAAAGTACAAAAAACGTTTTAAAATAAACCGTTACTGTCACTTTAAATTTTAAACTGAACACACTTTATTACTGCAATTGTGAAAAAATATGAAGGAATTGTTCAAAATTCACCAAAATTTCACCACAGTGTCTTAAAGCCTTAAAAGTATTGCACACCAAATTTGGAAGCTTTAACCCTTAAAATAACGGAACCGGAGCCGTTTTTATATTTAACCCCTTTACAGTCCCTGGTATCTGCTTTGCTGAGACCCAACCAAGCCCAAAGGGGAATACGATACCAAATGACGCCTTCAGAAAGTCTTTTCTATGTATCAGAGCTCCTCACACATGCATCTGCATGTCATGCTTCCCAAAAACAAGTGCGCAATAGAGGCGCGAAAATGAGACTCTGCCTATGATAAGGGAAAGCCCCTAGAGAATAAGGTGTCCAATACAGTGCCTGCCGGTTATTTTACATAATTCCCAAGATTAAAATAATTCCTCAAGGCTATGGAGTATAAAATATGCTTATATATAAATCGATTTAGCCCAGAAAATGTCTACAGTCTTAAAAGCCCTTGTGAAGCCCTTTTTTTCTTTCTGTAATAAAAATGGCTTACCGGATCCCATAGGGAAAATGACAGCTTCCAGCATTACATCGTCTTGTTAGAATGTGTCATACCTCAAGCAGCAAAAGTCTGCTCACTGTTCCCCCAACTGAAGTTAATTCCTCTCAGTCCTGTGTGGAAACAGCCATCGATTTTAGTAACGGTTGCTAAAATCATTTTCCTCTTACAAACAGAAATCTTCATCTCTTTTCTGTTTCAGAGTAAATAGTACATACCAACAAACTCTTGATTGAATAATAAAAACTACAGTTAAACACTAAAAAACTCTAAGCCATCTCCGTGGAGATGTTGCCTGTACAACGGCAAAGAGAATGACTGGGGAAGGCGGAGCCTAGGAGGGATCATGTGACCAGCTTTGCTGGGCTCTTTGCCATTTCCTGTTGGGGAAGAGAATATCCCACAAGTAAGGATGACGCCGTGGACCGGACACACCTATGTTGGAGAAAAATAATAAGAGTGTTACCTCTAATAGTAAGCATGATACCAGTTGTTATTAAATCACTGTAATCAGGCTTACCTTAAATAAATCGGGTATCAACAGCATTTTCTAGCATATACATTTCACCAAAAAGCATATAAAAAACGTTTAAGCACTCCCAGCAAACGTTTAATATTTCAGTAATTTGAAAAAACATAATTTATGTAAGAACTTACCTGATAAATTCATTTCTTTCATATTAGCAAGAGTCCATGAGCTAGTGACGTATGGGATATACATTCCTACCAGGAGGGGCAAAGTTTCCCAAACCTCAAAATGCCTATAAATACACCCCTCGCCACACCCACAATTCAGTTTAATGAATAGCCAAGTAGTGGGGTGATAAGAAAGGAGCGACAGCATCAAAATAAGGAATTGGAATAATTGTGCTTTATACAAAAAAATCATAACCACCACAAAAAAGGATGGGCCTCATAGACTCTTGCTAATATGAAAGAAATGAATTTATCAGGTAAGTTCTTACATAAATTATGTTTTCTTTCATGTAATTAGCAAGAGTCCATGAGCTAGTGACGTATGGGATAATAAATACCCAAGATGTGGAACTTCCACGCAAGAGTCACTAGAGAGGGAGGGATAAAATAAAGACAGCCAATTCCGCTGAAAAATAATAATCCACAACCCAAAACAAAAGTTTTAATCTCAATAATGAAAAAAACTGAAATTATAAGCAGAAGAATCAAACTGAAACAGCTGCCTGAAGTACTTTTCTACCAAAAACTGCTTCAGAAGAAGAAAACACATAAAAATGGTAGAATTTAGTAAAAGTATGCAAAGAAGACCAAGTTGCTGCTTTGCAAATCTGATCAACAGAAGCTTCATTCCTAAACGCCCAGGAAGTAGAAACTGACCTAGTAGAATGAGCCATAATTCTTTGAGGCGGGGATTTACCCGACTCTACATAAGCATGATGAATCAAAGACTTTAACCAAGACGCCAAAGAAATGGCGGAGGCCTTCTGACCTTTTCTGGACCCAGAAAAGATAACAAATAGACTAGAAGTCTTTCTAAAATCTTTAGTAGCTTCAACATATTATTTCAAAGCTCTTACTACATCCAAAGAATGTAAAGATCTCTCCTTTGAATTCTTAGGATTAGGACACAATGAAGGAACAACAATTTCTCTACTAATGTTGTTAGAATTCACAACCTTAGGTAAAAAATTTAAATGAAGTCCGCAACACTGCCTTATCCTGATGAAAAATCAGAAAAGGAGATTCACAAGAAAGAGCAGATAACTCAGAAACTCTTCTAGCAGAAGAGATGGCCAAAAGGAACAGAACTTTCCAAGAAAGTAATTTAATGTCCAGAGAATGCATAGGTTCAAACGGAGGAGCTTGTAAAGCCCTCAGAACCAAATTAAGACTCCAAGGAGGAGAGATTGACTTAATGACAGGTTTGATATGAACCAAAGCCTGTACAAAACAATGAATATCAGGAAGATTAGCAATCTTTCTGTGAAAAAGAACAGAAAGAGCAGAGATTTGTCCTTTCAAGGAACTTGCAGACAAACCTTTATCCAAACCATCCTGAAGAAACTGTAAAATTCTAGGAATTCTAAAAGAATGCCAGGAGAATTTATGAGAAGAACACCAAGAAATGTAAGTCTTCCAGACTCGATAATAAATCCTCCTAGACACAGATTTACGAGCCTGTAACATAGTATTAATTACTGAGTCAGAGAAACCTCTATGACTAAGAATCAAGCGTTCAATTTCCATACCTTCAAATTTAATGATTTGAGATCCTGATGGAAAAAAGGGCCTTGAGATAGAAGGTCTGGTCTTAACGGAAGAGTCCAAGGTTGGCAACTGGCCATCCGAATGAGATCCGCATACCAAAACCTGTAAGGCCATGCTGGAGCCACCAGCAGTACAAACGAACGTTCCATTAGAATTTTGGAAATCACTTTTGGAAGAACTAGAGGCGGAAAGATATAGGCAGGATGATAATTCCAAGGAAGCGACAACGCGTCCACTGCCTCCGCCTGAGGATCCCTGGATCTGGACAGATACCTGGGAAGTTTCTTGTTTAGATGAGAGGCCATCAGATCTATTTCTGGAAGTCCCCAGATTTGAACAATCTGAAGAAATACCTCTGGGTGAAGAGACCATTCGCCCGGATGTAATGTCTGGCGACTGAGATAATCGGCTTCCCAATTGTCTACACCTGGGATGTGAACCACAGAGATTAGACAGGAGCTGGATTCCTCCCATACAAATATCCGAGATACTTCTTTCATAGCCTGAGGACTGTGAGTCCCACCCTGATGATTGACATATGCCACGGTTGTGACATTGTCTGTCTGAAAACAAATAAACGATTCTCTCTTCAGAAGAGGCCAGAACTGAAGAGCTCTGAAAATCACACAGAGTTCCAAAATATTAATTGGTAATCTCGCCTCTTGAGATTTCCAAACCCCCTGCGCTGTCAGAGATCCCCAGACAGCTCCCCAACCTGAAAGACTTGCATCTGTTGTAATTACAGTCCAGGTTGGACAAACAAAAGAGGCCCCCTGAACCAAACGGTGGTGATCTAAGTCAGAGATAGTCGAATATTGGGATTTAAGGATATTAATTGTGATATCTTTGTATAATCTCTGCACCATTGGCTCAGCATACAAAGCTGAAGCGGTCTCATGTGAAAACGAGCAAAGGGGATCGCGTCCGATGCTGCAGTCATGAGACCTAAAACCTCCATGCACAAAGCTAATGAAGGGAATGATTGAGACTGAAGGTTCCGACAGGCTGAAACCAATTTCAGATGTCTTTGTCTGTTAGAGACAAAGTCATGGATACTGAATCTATTTGGAATCCTGAAAAGGTTACCCTTGTCTGAGGAATCAAGGAACTTTTTGGTAAATTGATCCTCCAACCATGTCTTTAAAGAAACAACACTAGTTGATTTGTGTGAGATTCTGCAGAATGTAAAGACTGAGCAAGTACCAAGATATCGTCGAAATAAGGAAACACCGCAATACCCCGCTCTCTGATTACAGAGAGTAGGACACTGAGAACCTTTGAAAATATCCTTGGAGCTGTTGCTAGGCCAAAAGGAAGAGCAACAAATTGGTAATGCTTGTCTAGAAAAGAGAATCTCAGGAACTGATAATGATCTGGATGAATTGGAATATGAAGATATGCATCCTGTAAGTCTATTGTGGACATATAATGCCCTTGCTGAACAAAAGGCAGAATAGTCCTTATAGTCACCATTTTGAATGTTGGTATTCTTACTTAACGATTCAAAATAATTTAGATCCAGAACTGGTCTGAAAGAATTCTTTCTTTGGAACAATAAACAGATTTTAATAAAACCCCAGACCCCGTTCCGGGAAGGGAACTGGCACAATTACCCCGGATAACTCCAGGTCTGAAACACATTTCAGGAAAGCCTGAGCCTTTACTGGGTTTACTGGAAAGCATGAGAAAAAGAAACTTCTCACAGGCGGTCTTACCTTGAAACCGATTCTGTACCCTTGAGAAACAATGTTCTGGATCCAATGATTTTGGATTGAATTGATCCAAACATCTTTGAAAAATCTTAGTCTGCCCCCTACCAGCTGCACTGGAATGAGGGCCGCACCTTCATGCAGACTTGGGGGCTGATTTTGATTTTCTAAAAGGCTTAGATTTATTCCAGACTGACTTAACGGAAGTGTCCAAGGTTGGCAACTTGCCATCCGAATGAGATCCGCATACCAAAACCTGTGAGGCCATGCTGGAGCCACCAGCAGAACAAACTAACACTCCTTTAGAATCTTGGAAATCATTCTTGGAAGAAGAACTAGAGGCGGAAAGATATAGGCAGGATGATACTTCCAAGGAAGTGACAATGCATTCACTGCTTCCGCCTGAGGATCCATGGATCTGGACAGATACCTGGGGAGCTTCTTGTTTAGATGAGAAGCCATCAGATCTATTTCTGGAAGTCCCCAGATTTGAACAATCTGAAGAAATACCTCTGGGTGAAGAGACCATTCGCCCGGATGTAAAGTCTGGCGACTGAGATAATCCGCTTCCCAATTGTCTATATCTGGGATGTGAACCACAGAAATTAGACAGGAGCTGGATTCCGCCCATGCAAGTATTCGAGATACTTCTTTCATAGCCAGAGGACTGCGAGTCCCTCCTTGATGATTGACATATGCCACGGTTGTGACATTGTCCGTTTGAAAACAAATGAACGACTCCCTCTTTAGAAGCGGCCACGACTGAAGAGCTCTGAAAATCGCACGGAGTTCCAAAATGTTGATTGGTAATCTCGCCTCCTGAGATTCCCAAACCCCCTGCGCTGTCAGAGATCCCCATACAGCTCCCCAACCTGACAGACTCGCATCTGTTGAGATCACAGTCCAGGTTGGACGAACAAAAGAAGCCCCTTGGACTAAACGATGGTGATCTATCCACCACGTCAGAGAGTGTCGTACATTGGGATTTAAGGATATTAATTGTGATATCTTTGTATAATCCCTGCACCATTGGTTCAGCATACAAAGCTGAAGAGGTTGCATGTGAAAACGAGCAAAGGGGATCGCGTCCGATGCAGCAGTCATGAGACCTAGAATATCCATGCATAAAGCTACCGAAGGGAATGATTGAGACTGAAGGTTTCGACAGGCTGAAACCAATTTCAGACATCTCTTTTCTGTTAGAGACAAGGTCATGGACACTGAATCTATTTGAAAACCCAAAAAGGTTACCTGAGTCTGAGGAATCAACGAACTCTTTGATAAATTGATCCTCCAACCATGTCTTTGAAGAAATGACACAAGTTGATTCGTATGAGATTCTGCAGAATGTGAAGACTGAGCAAGTACCAAGATATCGTCCAAATAAGGAAATACCGCAATACCCTGTTCTCTGATTACAGAGAGAAGGGCACCGAGAACCTTTGAAAAGATCCTTGGAGCTGTTGCTAGGCCAAACGGAAGGGCCACAAACTGGTAATGCTTGTCTAGAAAAGAGAATCTCAGAAACTGAAAGTGATCTGGATGAATCGGAATATGAAGATATGCATCCTGTAAATCTATTGTGGACATATAATGCCCTTGCTGAACAAACGGCAGAATAGTCCTTATAGTTACCATTTTGAATGTTGGTATCCTTACATAACGATTCAATATCTTTAGATCCAGAACTGGTCTGAAGGAATTCTCCTTCTTTGGTACAATGAATAGATTTGAGTAAAACCCCAGACCCTGTTCCAGAACTGGAACTGGCACAATTACTCCAGCCAACGCTAGATCTGAAACACATTTTAGAAATGCCTGAGCCTTCACTGGGTTTTTTTGGAATGCGAGAGAGAAAAAAATCTCTTCGCAGGCGGCCTTACCTTGAAACCTATTCTGTACCCTTGTGAAACAATGTTCTGAATCCAAAGACTGTGAATTGAAGTGATCCAAATGTTTTTGAAAAATCGTAACCTGCCCCCTACCAGCTGTGCTGGAATGAGGGCCGCACCTTCATGTGGACTTGGGAGCTGGTTTTGACTTTCTAAAAGGCTTGGATTTATTCCAGATTGGAGAAGGTTTCCAAACAGAAACCGTTCCTTTAGGGGAAGGGTCAGGCTTCTGTTCCTTATTCTGACGAAAGGAACGAAAACGATTAGCAGCCCTATATTTACCTTTAGATTTTTTGTCCTGAGGCAAAAAAGTTCCTTTCCCCCCAGTAACAGTTGAAATAATAGAATCCAACTGAGAAACCAAATAATGTATTACCTTGGAAAGAAAGAGAAAGCAAAGTTGACTTAGAAGACATATCTGCATTCCAAGTTTTAAGCCATAAAGCTCTTCTAGCTAAAATAGCTAAAGACATATACCTGACATCAATTCTAATGATATCAAAGATGGCATCACAAATAAAGTAATTAGCATGTTGAAGAAGTTTAACAATGCTATGAGTATTATGGTCTGATACTTGTTGTGCTAAAGCCACCAACCAAAAAGTGGAAGCGGCAGCAACATCAGCCAAATAAATAGCAGGCCTAAAAAGATTACCTGAACATAAATAAGCTTTCCTTAGAAAGGATTCAATCTTCCTAAGTAAAGGATCCTTAAAGGAAGTACTATCTGCCGTAGGAATAGAAGTACGTTTAGCAAGAGCAGAGATAGCCCCATCAACTTTAGGGATTTTGTCCCAAAACTCTAATCTGTCAGATGGTACAGGATACAATTTCTTAAACCTTTGAGAAGGAGTAAATGAAGTACCCAGATTATTCCATTCCCTAGAAATTACTTCAGAAATAGCATCAGGGACAGGAAAAACTTCTGGAATAACTATAGGAGGTTTAAAAACCGAATTTAAACGCTTAGTAGATTTAGTATCAAGAGGACTAGATTCCTCCATCTCTAATGCGATTAAAACTTCTTTAAGTAAAGAGCGAATAAATTCCATTTTAAATAAATATGAAGATTTATCAGTGTCAATATCTGAGACAGAATCCTCTGAACCAGAAAAATCCTCATCAGAAACAGACAAATCAGAATGATGACGGTCATTTAAAAATTCATCTGAAAAATTAGAAGTTTTAAAAGACCTTTTACGTTTACTGGAAGGAGGAATAACAGACATAGCCTTCCTAATAGATTTAGAAACAACATAATTTATGCTTACCTGATAAATTTATTTCTCTTGTAGTGTATCCAGTCCATGGATCATCCATTACTTGTGGGATATTCTCCTTCCCAACAGGAAGTTGCAAGAGGATCACCCACAGCAGAGCTGCTATATAGCTCCTCCCCTCACTGCCATATCCAGTCATTTGACCGAAACAAGACAAGAAAGGAGAAACCATAGGGTGCAGTGGTGACTGTAGTTTAATTAAAATTTAGACCTGCCTTAAAAGGACAGGGCGGGCCGTGGACTGGATACACTACAAGAGAAATAAATTTCTCTCAGGTAAGCATAAATTATGTTTTCTCTTGTTAAGTGTATCCAGTCCACGGATCATCCATTACTTGTGGGATACCAATACCAAAGCTAAAGTACACGGATGATGGGAGGGACAAGGCAGGAACTTAAACGGAAGGAACCACTGCCTGTAGAACCTTTCTCCCAAAAACAGCCTCCGAAGAAGCAAAAGTGTCAAATTTGTAAAATTTTGAAAAGGTGTGAAGCGAAGACCAAGTCGCAGCCTTGCAAATCTGTTCAACAGAGGCCTCATTTTTAAAGGCCCAGGTGGAAGCCACAGCTCTAGTAGTATGAGCTGTAATCCTTTCAGGGGGCTGCTGTCCAGCAGTCTCATAGGCTAAGCCTATTATGCTCCGAAGCCAAAAGGAGAGAGAGGTTGCCGAAGCTTTTTGACCTCTCCTCTGTCCAGAGTAAACGACAAACAGGGCAGATGTTTGACGAAAATCTTTAGTAGCCTGTAAGTAAAACTTCAAGGCACGGACTACATCCAGATTATGCAAAAGACGTTCCTTCTTTGAAGAAGAATTAGGACACAATGATGGAACAACAATCTCTTGATTGATATTCCTGTTAGAAACCACCTTAGGTAAAAACCCAGGTTTGGTACGCAGAACTACCTTGTCTGAATGAAAAATCAGATAAGGAGAATCACAATGTAAGGCAGATAACTCAGAGACTCTTCGAGCCGAGGAAATAGCCATCAAAAACATTTTATATCAATGGAATGAAGGGGTTCAAACGGAACTCCCTGAAGAACTTTAAGAACCAAGTTTAAGCTCCACGGGGGAGCAACAGTTTTAAACACAGGCTTAATCCTAACCAAAGCCTGACAAAATGCCTGGACGTCAGGAACTTCTGCCAGACGCTTGTGCAAAAGAATAGACAGAGCAGAGATCTGTCCTTTTAAAGAACTAGCTGATAAGCCTTTGTCCAACCCCTCTTGGAGAAAGGACAATATCCTAGGAATCCTAACCTTACTCCATGAGTAACTCTTGGATTCACACCAATAAAGATATTTACGCCATATCTAATGGTAGATTTTCCTGGTGACAGGCTTCCGAGCCTGTATTAAGGTATCAATGACTGACTCGGAGAAGCCACGCCTTGATAGAATCAAGCGTTCAATCTCCATGCAGTCAGTCTCAGAGAAATTAGATTTGGATGATTGAAAGGACCTTGTATTAGAAGGTCCTGCCTCAGAGGCAGAGTCTATGGTGGAAGAGATGACATGTCCACTAGGTCTGCATACCAGGTCCCGTGTGGCCACGCAGGCGCTATCAGAATCACAGATGCTCTCTCCTGTTTGATTTTGGCAATCAGTCGAGGGAGCAGAGGAAACGGTGGAAACACATAGGCCAGGTTGAAGAACCAAGGAGCTGCTAGAGCATCTATCAGCGTTGTTCCCGGGTCCCTGGACCTGGATCCGTAACAAGGAAGCTTGGCGTTCTGGCGAGACACCATGAGATCCAGTTCTGGTTTGCCCCAATGATGGACCAGTTGAGCAAACACCTCCGGATGGAGTTCCCACTCCCCCGGATGAAAAGTCTGACGACTTAGAAAATCCGACTCCCAGTTCTCTACGCCTGGGATGTGGATCGCTGACAGGTGGCAAGAGTGAGACTCTGCCCAGCGAATTATCTTTGAGACTTCTAACATCGCTAGGGAACTCCTGGTTCCCCCTTGATGGTTGATGTAAGCCACAGTCGTGATGTTGTCCGACTGAAATCTGATGAACCTCAGTGTTGCTAACTGAGGCCAAGCTAGAAGAGCCTTGAATATTGCTCTTAACTCCAGAATATTTATTGGGAGGAGTTTCTCCTCCTGAGTCCACGATCCCTGAGCCTTCAGGGAGTTCCAGACTGCGCCCCAACCTAGAAGGCTGGCATCTGTTGTTACAATCGTCCAATCTGGCCTGCGAAAGGTCATACCCTTGGACAGATGGACCCGAGAAAGCCACCAGAGAAGAGAATCTCTGGTCTCTTGATCCAGATTTAGTAGAGGGGACAAATCTGAGTAATCCCCATTCCACTGACTTAGCATGCATAATTGCAGCGGTCTGAGATGCAGGCGCGCAAATGGCACTATGTCCATTGCCGCTACCATTAAGCTGATTACTTCCATGCACTGAGCCACTGACGGGCGTGGAATGGAATGAAGGACACGGCAAGCATTTAGAAGTTTTGATAACCTGGACTCCGTCAGGTAATTTTTCATCTCTACAGAATCTATAAGAGTCCCTAGGAAGGAGACTCTTGTGAGTGGTGATAGAGAACTCTTTTCCACGTTCACTTTCCACCCATGCGACCTTAGAAATGCCAGAACTATCTCTGTATGAGACTTGGCAATTTGAAAGCTTGACGCCTGTATCAGGATGTCGTCTAGATACGGAGCCACCGCTATGCCTCGCGGTCTTAGAACTGCCAGAAGTGAGCCCAGAACCTTTGTAAAAATCCTCGGGGCAGTGGCCAACCCGAAGGGAAGAGCTACAAATTGGTAATGCCTGTCTAGAAAGGCAAACCTTAGGAACCGATGATGATCTTTGTGAATCGGTATGTGAAGGTAAGCATCCTTTAAGTCCACTGTGGTCATGTACTGAATCTCTTGGATCATGGGTAGGATGGTCCGAATAGTTTCCATTTTGAATGATGGAACTCTGAGGAATTTGTTTAAGATCTTTAGATCCAAGATTGGTCTGAAGGTTCCCTCTTTCTTGGGAACCACAAACAGATTTGAATAAAATCCCTGTCCTTGTTCCGTCCGCGGAACTGGATGGATCACTCCCATTACTAGGAGGTCTTGCACACAGCTTAGGAATGCCTCTTTCTTTATCTGGTTTGCTGATAACCTTGAAAGATGAAATCTCCCTTGTGGAGGAGAAGCTTTGAAGTCCAGAAGATATCCCTGAGATATGATCTCCAACGCCCAGGGATCCTGAACATCTCTTGCTGACGCCTGGGCGAAGAGAGAAAGTCTGCCCCCCACTAGATCCGTTTCCGGATAGGGGGCCGTTCCTTCATGCTGTCTTGGGGGCAGCAGCAGGCTTTCTGGCCTGCTTGCCCTTGTTCCAGGACTGGTTAGGTTTCCAGGCCTGTCTGGAATGAGCAACAGTTCCCTCTTGTTTTGAAGCGGAGAAAGTTGATGCTGCTCCTGCCTTGAAATTTCGAAAGGCACGAAAATTAGACTGTTTGGCCTTTGATTTGGCCCTGTCCTGAGGAAGGGTATGACCCTTGCCTCCAGTAATGTCAGTAATAATTTCCTTCAAGCCAGGCCCGAATAAGGTCTGCCCTTTGAAAGGAATGTTGTGTAATTTAGACTTTGAAGTCACGTCAGCTGACCAGTATTTAAGCCATAGCGCCCTACGCGTCTGGATGGCGAATCCGGAATTCTTAGCCGTTAGTTTAGTCAAATGAACAATGGCATCAGAAACAAATGAGTTAGCTAGCTTAAGCGTTCTAAGCTTGTCAATAATTACATTCAATGGAGCTGTCTGGATGGCCTCTTCCAGGGCCTCAAACCAGAATGCCGCCGCAGCAGTGACAGGCGCAATGCATGCAAGGGGCTATAAAATAAAACCTTGTTGAATAAACATTTTCTTAAGGTAACCCTCCAATTTTTTTTCCATTGGATCTGAAAAAGCACAACTGTCCTCAACCGGGATAATGGTACGCTTTGCTAAAGTAGAAACTGCTCCCTCCACCTTAGGGACCGTCTGCCATAAGTCCCGTGTAGTGGCGTCTATTGGAAACATTTTTCTAAATATAGGAGGTGGGGAAAAGGGCACACCGGGTCTATCCCACTCCTTGCTAATAATTTCTGTAAGCCTTTTAGGTATAGGAAAAACGTCAGTACACACCGGCACCGCATAGTATCTATCCAGCCTACACAATTTCTCTGGAATTGCAACTGTGTTACAGTCATTCAGAGCAGCTAATACCTCCCCAAGCAATACACGGAGGTTCTCAAGCTTAAATTTAAAATTAGAAATCTCTGAATCAGGTTTCCCCGAGTCAGAGATGTCACCCATAGACTGAAGCTCTCCGTCCTCATGTTCTGCATACTGTGACACAGTATCAGACATGGCTCTAACAGCATTTGCGCGCTCTGTATCTCTCCTAACCCCAGAGCTATCGTGCTTGCCTCTTAATTCAGGCAATCTAGATAAAACCTCTGACAGGGTATTATTCATGATTGCAGCCATGTCCTGCAAGGTAATCGCTATGGCCGTCCCTGATGTAATTGGCGCCATATTAGCCAATGACAGAAACGTTTTTTAAACAGTCACAACAACTGCCACAGCTCTACTGTGGCTTTTTACCTCCCTCAATACGACTTTTGAAGCCTTTTGAGCCCTTCAGAGAAGTCCTGGATCATGCAGGAAGAAGCTGGATGTCTGTGTCTGTAATTTTTGCTGTGCAAAAAAACGCTAAAATAGGCCCCTCCCACTCATATTACAACAGTGGGAAGCCTCAGGGAACTGTTTCTAGGCAAAATTCAAGCCAGCCATGTGGAAAAAACTAGGCCCCAAAAAGTTTTATCACCAAACATATGTAAAAAACGATTAAACATGCCAGCAAACGTTTTAAAATACACTTTTATAAGAGTATGTATCTCTATTAATAAGCCTGATACCAGTCGCTATCACTGCATTTAAGGCTTTACTTACATTACTTCGGTATCAGCAGCATTTTCTAGCAAATTCCATCCCTAGAAAAATATTTTAACTGCACATACCTTATTGCAGGAAAACCTGCACGCTATTCCCCCTCTGAAGTTACCTCACTCCTCAGAATATGTGAGAACAGCCATGGATCTTAGTTACTTCTGCTAAGATCATAGAAAACGCAGGCAGATTCTTCTTCTAAATACTGCCTGAGATAAACAGTACACTCCGGTACCATTTAAAAATAATAAACTTTTGATTGAAGAAATAAACTAAGTATAAAACACCACAGTCCTCTTACGACCTCCATCTTAGTTGAGAGTTGCAAGAGAATGACTGGATATGGCAGTGAGGGGAGGAGCTATATAGCAGCTCTGCTGTGGGTGATCCTCTTGCAACTTCCTGTTGGGAAGGAGAATATCCCACAAGTAATGGATGATCCGTAGACTGGATACACTTAACAAGAGAAAATTCTTTTATATTAACAGGAACATCCTGAGTATTAGATGTTGAGGGAACAGCAACAGGTAATGGTATATTACTAATGGAAATACTATCTGCATTAGCAAGTTTATCATGACATTCATCACAAACTACAGCCGGAGGAACAGTTACCACAAGTTTACAACAAATGCACTTAACTTTGGTAGAACCAGCATCAGGCAGCGTCTTTCCAGAAGTAGATTCTGATCCAGGGTCAATTTGAGACATCTTGCAATATGTAAAAGAAAAACAACATATAAAGCAAAATTTATCAAATTCCTTAAATGGCAGTTTCAGGAATGGGAAAAATATGCCAATGAACAAGCCTCTAGCAACCAGAAGCAATGAAAAATGAGACTGAAATAATGAGAAAAAAAGGTGGAGACAAGAATGACGCCCACATTTTTTAGCGCCAAAAAAGACGCCCACATTATTGGCGCCTTAAATTTTTTGGTGCCAAGAATGACGCCACATCCGGTGATGCCGACATTTTTGGCGCAAAACGTCAAAAAAATTACGCAAACACGAAAAAAAAATTTTGCGCCAAAAAAGTCTGCGCCAAGAATGACGCAATAAATTGAAGCATTTTCAGCCCCCGCGAGCCTAACAGCCCACAGGGAAAAAAGTCAATAGAAACAATTTTTAAGGTAAGAAAAAAATTGATTATTCATATGCATTATCCCAAATAATGAAAATGACTGTCTGAAATAAGGAATATTGATCATCCTGAATCATGGCAAATATAAGTTTAAAGACATATATTTAGAACTTTATATATAAAGTGCCCAACCATAGCTTAGAGTGTCACAAAAAATAAGACTTACTTACCCCAGGACACTCATCTACATATAGTAGATAGCCAAACCAGTACTGAAACGAGAATCAGTAGAGGTAATGGCATATAAGAGTATATCGTCGATCTGAAAAGGGAGGTAAGAGATGAATCTCTACGACCGATTACAGAGAACCTATGAAATAGATCCCGTAGAAGGAGACCATTGAATTCAAATAGGCAATACTCTCTTCACATCCCTCTGACATTCACTGCACTCTGAGAGGAAAACCGGGCTCCAGCCTGCTGCGAAGCGCATATCAACGTAGAATCTAGCACAAACTTACTTCACCACCTCCACGGGAGGCAAAGTTTGTAAAACTGAATTGTGGGTGTGGTGAGGGGTGTATTTATAGGCATTTTGAGGTTTGGGAAACTTTGCCCCTCCTGGTAGGAATGTATATCCCATACGTCACTAGCTCATGGACTCTTGCTAATTACATGAAAGAAAATAATAAGAGTGTTACCTCTAATAGTAAGCATGATACCAGTCGTTATTAAATCACTGTAATCAGGCTTACCTTAAATAAATCCGGTATCAACAGCATTTTCTAGCATATACATTTCTCTAGAAAAAATTAGACTGCACATACCTCATAGCAGGATACCCTGCACGCCATTCCCCAAGCTGAAGTTACCTCTCTCTTCAGTTATGTGTGAGAACAGCAATGGATCTTAGTTACAACCTGCTAAGATCATTAGAGACCACAGGCAGATTCTTCTTCTATTTTCTGCCTGAGACCAAAATAGTACAACTCCGGTACCATTTGAAAATAACAAACTTTTGAATTGAAGAAAACCAACTAAATTACACCACATCTCTCTAACTGCTTCCATGCTTGTCGAGAGCTGCAAGAGAATGACTGGGGGTGGCAGTTAGGGGAGGAGCTATATAGACAGCTCTGCTGTGGGTGTCCTCTTGCAACTTCCTGTTGGGAAGGAGAATATCCCACAAGTAATGGATGATCCGTGGACTGGATACACCTTACAAGAGAAAAGTGGTTTTATTCAACTTCCTCCGCAGGTGTCCATGACACCCTAATCACCAATGAGACAAAGTGTTAAAAATATATACACATACATATAACCAGAATTACCAGGCCTGGGTGGATATAAACCAAATTGCATAAAGTTAAGTGAGCACATAAGTGTTTTCACACGCTCACAGAAACAATTATCTTATACATAAAAGGTTGTATACAGATTTTGGACAATGTAGCGGAAATATTCAGCTATACCAAACATATAAAGAGAGAGTGAACCATCCGTCCATAAGGACAGTTGAAGTTCGCTCCAAATGTACCCTTCACATGCAGAGAAATAAACAAGCTATGTTTGAGAAGCTTCACCACATCACACATGGATAGAAACAAATCAATCGCTTCAATGTAGCTGCAACCGCATAGCATAGAAAGCAGCCGATATCCTTTCTCCTACATTGGTGTGTCCGGTCCATGGCTTCATCCTTACTTGTGGGATATTCTCTTCCCCTACAGGAAATGGCAAAGAGAGCACACAGCAACCACGGGAACAAACAAGGCTTCTTGAGCTTGACACTCTAGGGCTTCGTCAGATGCAGTAAGTTGTTAGACCTCCTTTTAGAATTTAAAGGACCATCAGCAACATATATTTTTGAAATAAACAAGAATTTTTTTTTTTTTTTTACACAATCACTCTTAAAATTAAACCAGTGATGTGTGTGTGTGTATATATATATATATATATATATTACATCTCAGAAAGATTAATTTGGAAAATGGCAACATTTACAGAATATCTATTAAAACACAGTTACAGATCAAGCTCGACACAATAGATCAAGAGGTATACATTACATATATATATATATATTACAGAGAAACGGGATCAAGAAATATATGAGGTATACATAAGTATTATATATATATATTACAGGAAACATGAAAAATTTATCTTTTCATTGAGGCCATAGGGTGCCAGTGTATTTAAACGATACATCCATCGTGACTCACTGTGTAGTAAGAGTTTATCAACATCACCACCGCAGCAATGTTGTTTTATGTGTTGTATCCCTGTTGCCTTCATAATTGTGAAATCTGAATTGTTTGCCTGTCATTGTTTCAAATTTACTGTTTTTTTTTTTTTTTGTATAAACCTGCAATACACACAATGTCCACACGGACTACATCCTTGCCATTTACCTTGAGAACCAAGCCATGTCACTTTGCACTAGTTTGTCTTTTAGACTAGTTGCACTATGTGCTGTTAAGAGAGGATATTCTCCCACATACTCCTTCGGTTCAGCATCTATGATCAATATGTGCCAGTATTTCATCATCATCATTTACCTCAATTTCTCCCAGTGTGAATTATACTGTGTGATTAGACGTACTTTGCCTGTAATTTTTTTGTAACCTCATTCTTACTGTAGAGCAAATCACTTCTTGTGCTTCTAGCTCTCACCCATGCTTTTTTTTATTTGTCTTTTAGAGTATCCTTTGAAGGTTTAACCTTTTAACGCCGTTACAACGCTGTATTCCGTCTGAATTTTGCTGGGCTTTAGTGCCGATGGACGGAATACAACGTCCTAACAGCTTGGCTTTCCTGAAGCCACTAGGGCTTTCCTGATGGGATCGCGGTCTGGAGGGTGTGCCTAGCATCATAGGGACGCCCCGCCCCGCCCCCCCCGACGCGATCCCATTATTGAAATCTCGTGCACGATCGCGAGATTTCAAATTGTTTACATTGGAACAGTTGTTCCGATGTAAACATGCTAACCCCAGTATCAAAGGGTTAAAAGTAAAATAAAGTGCACCGAGCATAATAACCATGATAAAATGTTTCCCAGCCTAACTAGAGTCTGCACTATAGAACTGCATCATGCATGAAGATAATGTGGGTTCTCTTTTAGCGCCATAAACAATTTTGTAAAGTGCTCAAAAAAGAGCTTTCCCTAATAGTGTTCCCAATGCTAGAAGAACTGTTAAGGACATGATATGGTGGAAAAAAATTGTGTCATGAGGCACACAGGTTAAGTGCCCTGGCTATGCTGTACCTGTGACCGAGTACCTACAAATAGACTCTGGGCTGTGTCTGTACTGTATAAAGGCACTTACCTTATGCAGCACCCATTTACTGGCTTACCAACCATGTCATCTGTTAATGCAGCTGCCGCAGTATTCAGTAGAGAGCCCATCCAGAGCAGGTATCGATTACCAAAGAGGATTGCAGTAGGAAATACCAGAGTCCATAAGAGTGAGGCTAAGGACAAGTCCCTGCATCACCTGAGGGTAGTTATGACTAAAGTTTCATTAGGAATACCCTGTTATGTGCACAGCATTTCCCTGTATCATTCGGCTGCTGTGAGTCGTTTCTCTCTCTTCTTTGTAAATGATACTCCCCACAGACTCTGGGTCTCACGTAGGTCTGAGCTCCCAATTTGTAATCCATAAACAGTGGAGTAGTTGGAACAACCTCTATTCTCAACCAACTCCTACATAGGCGAAGAACAAAAACTAGAGAGAGATGGAAGGGTTTTAAAGCTTGTGTATAGGTTCTTAGCCTCCTCCTAATGGCAGGAAATATAGCCCATATGTTATGGAGGACTGTGGAGCATCATTTTACAAAAGAAATGACTATATTTATTTATAACAACAAATTATTGCCTTTATGTATACAAAAGTATTAAAAATGATAATATATACCTACCTTTAGGTTCCATATATAGGCTGTATAATTCCATTTACATATTGACTAAATGATACAAGATATTGTTTAAACTTGGTTCTATCCCCTCTCATTTAACAGAAAGCTGTTGAGTGTCACTCCCCTTCCCACAATCCCCAGTCATTCAACCGAAGGGAAATGGAAATTGGAAAAAGGAACACCACAAAGGTGTAGAGGTGCCTGAGGTTTAGTCAAAAAATAACTTTTAAATTAAGGGTGGAGTCGTTGACTCTCCATATTCGGAAATATATTTATCAGGTAAGCATAAATTTTGTTTTCTTTCCTAAGATATGGAGAGTCCAATATCATCAATTACTAGTGGGAACCAATACCCATGACTAGGGAGGGAGAACAAGACAAGCAGACCTAAACAAAAGGCACCACTGCTTGAAAAACCTCTCTCCCAAAAACCTCAGCCAAGGCAAAATGATCAAATAAAAAAAATTAGAGAAAATATGCAGAGGGGACCAAGTTGCAGCCTTGCAAATTCGTTCCACAGAAGCTTCATTTATGAAAGCCCAAGAAGAGGAGACAGCACTCGTGGAATGAACCGTAATTCTCTCAGGAAGGCTGCGGTCTCAAAAACAAAAATTATACTTCTCAACCAGAGAGAAAGAAGTAGCAGAAGCTTTCTGACCTTTACGTTTCCCAGAGAAACAAACAGGACAGAAGACTGCCGAAAATCCTAGTCGCTAGAAGATACATTTCTAAAGCACGCACAACATCCAAGTTGTGCAATAAACGCTCCTTATGAGAAGGATTAGGACATAGAGAAGGAACAACAATTTCCTGATTAATATTTCTATCTGAAACCACCTTGGGAAGAAAGCCCCACTTAGTACGAAGAACCGCCTTATCAGCATGAACAATAAGATAAGGCAAATCATACTGCAAAGCCAAGAGTTCCGAGACTCTCCGAGCAGAAGAGATAGCAATAAGAAACAAAACCTCCCAAGATGACTAAAAATCTATGGAATGCAAGGCTCAAACAGAGCCTGCTGCAAAACTTTAAGAACAAGGTTAAAGCTCCAAGCAGGAGCAACAGACTTAAACGCAGGCCTGATTCTGACCAGGGCCTGACAAAAAAAAATAATGCAAAAATCTAACCCTTCAGAGAACTGACAATCCCTTCTCTAGACCTTCCTGGAGAAAAAGACAAAATCCTAGGAATCCTAACCCTACTCCAAGAGTATAATAAAGGTATTTACACCATGCCTTATGGTAAATACTTCTAGTAACAGGCTTAAGAGCCTCAATGACTGGGTCAGAAAAACCACACTTAGACAGAACTAAGCGTTCAATCTCCAAGCAGTCAGCTTCAGAGAAACGAGATTTGGATGATCCTGTGAGGCCATGCAGGAGCTATTAGAATTACCCGTGCTCTCTCCTGATTGATACGAGCAATGACTCGTGGAAGGAGAGCAAACTGAGGAAACAGATAAGCTGACTGAAATCCCAAGGAACTGCCAGAGCTCCATCAGGGCGGCCTGCGGATCTATCTACCTCGAAAGCTTGGCGTTCTGCCAAGATATTAGATCCAACACCAGCACCCCCCATTTGAGGGTTAACCTGGAGAACACCTCCGGATGGAGAACCCACTCCTTGGGATGAAATGTCTGTCTGCTCAGGAAGTCAGCTTCCCAGTTGTCCACTCCCGGAATGTGAATGCAGATAGGCAGCAATTGTGAGCTTACGTCAAACGGAACAATCCGAGCCACCTCCTTCATTGCTAAGGAACTCTGGGTTCCTTCATGGTGGGTTATGTAAGCCACTGAGGTGATATCGTCCGACTGGAACCTGATAAACCGGCCTAAGGACAACTGAGACCAAGCCATCAGAGCATTGTTGATCACTCTCAACTCCAAGATGTATATGGGAAGAGCAGACTCCTCCCGAGTCCATAGACCCTGCACCTTAAACGAGTCCCAGACTGCTCCCCAGTCCAGAAGGCTGGTGTCAGTGGTCACAATTACCCAGGAAAAACTCTGAAAGCATGTGCCCTGAGACGCATGCTCCTGAGAAAGTCACCACAGAGAGAATCTCTTGTTGACTGATCTAGATCTATCTTCAGAAACAAATCCGCATGATCCCCATTCCATTGTCTGAGCATGCATAACTGAAGAGCTCTCAAATGGAATCAAACAAAGGGAATGATTTCCATGGAAGTGACCATCAGACCAATTGCCGACATACATTGAGCGACTGATGACCAAACAGACTGCAGAGAGATACAAGAGGAAAGAATCTGATTTTCTGACCTCTGTTAGAAATATATTCATAGATATGGAATCTATTATGGTCCCTAAGAAAACCACCCTTGTAGAAGGAACAAGGGAACTCTTTTCCAGATTAATTTGCAATCCATGGGAACGCAGAAAAGACATGGAGCCTGACCCATATGTTGTCCAGGTAGGGCGCTATAGCGATCCCCAGAGACCTGATCACTGCCAAGAGAGAGACAATTCTGGAAGCTGTGGCAAGGCCAAACGGAAGAGCCACAAACCGGAGGTGTTCGTCTAGAAAGGCAAATCTCAGAAACTTGAACATGAAGAACTGCATCCTTAAGGTCTATAGTTATAGTTGTCATGAACTGACCCTCTTGGACTAAAGGAAGAATGGAACGAGTAGTATCCATTTTAAAGGACGGTACTCAGGTTGAGATACTTCAGGTCTAGAATAGGTAAAAAAAATTCCCTCTTTTTTGAGAACCACAAACAGAATAGAATCCTAGGCAGTTTCTTTACGGGAACTGGAACTATTACTTCCAGGGATGAAAGATGCTGAACACATTTTAAAGTATGCCTCTCTCTTTATCTGGAATGCAGATAATCTTGAGAGGTGGAACCTGCCCCGGGAGGAAAAATCTTGAATTCTATTTTGTAACCCTAAAATACTACGTCCACAGCCCAGGGATCTGATCCCGGATTAGGGGCAAATCCTTCATGCTGGCTTAGACTCAGATGTGAGTTTTTGATTGCTTCCCCTTGTTCCAAGACTGATTGGGTTTCCAAGAAGACTTGGACTGCTCCTGCTTGGAAGACTCTCCTTTGAAGTTACAAAATGAATGAAAATTACCTTGACGTTCTTTAGATCTATTCTTGTCTTGAGGTAGAAAAGATCCTTTTCCACCCGTGATATCAAAACTATTTCTGCCAGACCAGGTCCAAACAGTGTCTTACCCGTGAAATGAAGCGCCAGAAGCTTGGACTTGATTTTAGCTACAATAGCCTACGGGCTAGCACAGCAAAGCCAGATATCTTGGCTCCCAGATTAATAACTTGCATGGTAGCATCAGAAACAAAGGAATTGGCTAGCTTGAGAGCCTTAATCCTGTCCTGGATCTCCTCCAAATGAGTCTCTACCTGAAAAGAATCAGACAAGGCGGCATACCAATAAGATGCCACACTTGACACCATGGCAATACAAACTGCAGGTTGCCATTGAAGACCTTGATGAACATACATCTTTCAATAAGCCTCCAGCTTTTTTTCCAATAAATCCTTAAAAGAGCAGCTATCCTCTATAGGAATAGTTCTACTTTAGGCATCATGCTCCATGAATCTTTAATGGAGTCAGCATAAGGAAACGTTTTTTAAAGACAGGAGACGGGGGAAAAAGGTATCCCTAGCTTCTCCCATTCCTGTCCAAAGTTGCCAAAACCTCCTTAAACAATACACAAAGTTGTTCAAGCTTACAGCTTAAGGTTACTACTTCAGCATCAGACGAAGGAATTATACTGTCCGAATCTGAGATTTCACCCTCAGAAGCTACCAACATATCCTCATCAGACTTATGAGGAAGAGCAACCTGTGTAGCAGTAAGTGGAACAGAAACCTTACTATCTGAATTTCTAAATTTTCCACTTGCGTTTTCCCTGTGGCAAAAGAAAAACAGATAATGCCGCAGCTGATACCTGTGCAGCACTTTCTGCAGGCAAATATATGCCTCCATGAGGCTGAGAGGAACCGCAGGGCACTGCATGTGATGCCATAGAGGCTTGGGACGTTATAGGAGAAAGCTGTGGCATTGTCTAAACAGCACGATCCTGAAAAAACATTTGGCTCAGAGGGCAATAATGTATCCTTACATTTTAGCGTTCTAGCTAAACATGAATCACAAAATTGCAGGGGCAACACAACTTAGGGTTCTAGGCACAATAAGTATTTGTTAAATGGAATAGTCAGATTCCATGATCAATGTCTAAACAAAAAATTTTCCCCAGAAAAAAACAGCTTAATTTTTAAGGCAGCACCTCAACAAAAACGTTATGAACGCTATGCTAAAATATCAAACACCACTACACCTCAGATGTACTGAGGTGTCTTACCACTCTAGCAGGAATTTTCCCAAAAGTAATATCTGCACGGAGACACTCTGCACCGAAATGCAGTGGAAGAATGGCGTCACTCATTTCCGGATCGAAAGTGCGGATCACGTGACAGGCAAAGCCGGCACAGAAACAGGAACTGTGCAGCGCACAGAAAGCGCACGGTCCTCGGCCAGGGAAAAAAACATAATTTATGCTTACCTGATAAATTCCTTTCTTCTGTAGTGTGATCAGTCCACGGGTCATCATTACTTGTGGGATATTATCTGCTCCCCTACAGGAAGTGCAAGAGGATTCACCCAGCAGAGTTGCTATATAGCTCCTCCCCTCTACGTCACCTCCAGTCATTCGACCAAGGACCAACGAGAAAGGAGAAGCCAAGGGTGTAGTGGTGACTGAAGTATAATTTAAAAAATATTTACCTGCCTTAAAAAACAGGGCGGGCCGTGGACTGATCACACTACAGAAGAAAGGAATTTATCAGGTAAGCATAAATTATGTTTTCTTCTGTTAAGTGTGATCAGTCCACGGGTCATCATTACTTGTGGGATACCAATACCAAAGCAAAAGTACACGGATGACGGGAGGGATAGGCAGGCTCTTTATACAGAAGGAACCACTGCCTGAAGAACCTTTCTCCCAAAAATAGCCTCCGAGGAAGCAAAAGTGTCAAATTTGTAAAATTTGGAAAAAGTATGAAGCGAAGACCAAGTTGCAGCCTTGCAAATCTGTTCAACAGAGGCCTCATTCTTAAAGGCCCAAGTGGAAGCCACAGCTCTAGTGGAATGAGCTGTAATTCTTTCAGGAGGCTGCTGTCCAGCAGTCTCATAAGCTAAACGAATTATGCTACGAAGCCAAAAAGAGAGAGAGGTAGCAGAAGCTTTTTGACCTCTCCTCTGACCAGAGTAAACGACAAACAGGGAAGACGTTTGTCGAAAATCTTTAGTTGCCTGTAAATAAAATTTAAGGGCACGAACTACATCCAGATTGTGCAAAAGACGTTCCTTCCTCGAAGAAGGATTTGGGCACAAGGATGGAACAACAATCTCCTGATTGATATTCCTGTTAGTGACTACCTTAGGTAAGAACCCAGGTTTAGTACGCAGAACTACCTTATCCGAGTGAAAAATCAAATAAGGAGAATCACAATGTAAGGCTGATAACTCAGAGACTCTTCGAGCCGAGGAAATAGCCATTAAAAATAGAACTTTCCAAGATAACAACTTTATAACAATGGAATGAAGGGGTTCAAACGGAACACCCTGTAAAACGTTAAGAACAAGGTTTAAACTCCATGGTGGAGCCACAGCTTTAAACACAGGTTTAATCCTGGCCAAAGCCTGACAAAAAGCCTGAACGTCTGGAACTTCTGACAGACGCTTGTGTAACAGAATGGACAGAGCTGAGATCTGTCCCTTTAAGGAACTAGCGGATAACCCCTTTTCTAAACCTTCTTGTAGAAAAGACAATATCCTAGGAATCCTAACCTTACTCCAAGAGTAACCTTTGGATTCGCACCAATATAGGTATTTACGCCATATTTTATGGTAAATCTTTCTGGTAACAGGCTTCCTAGCCTGTATTAAGGTATCAATAACTGACTCAGAAAAACCACGCTTTGATAAGATCAAGCGTTCAATTTCCAAGCAGTCAGCTTCAGAGAAGTTAGATTTTGATGTTTGAAAGGACCCTGAATCAGAAGGTCCTGTTTCAGAGGTAACGACCAAGGTGGACAGAATGACATGTCCACCAGATCTGTATACCAAGTCCTGCGTGGCCATGCAGGCGCTATTAGAATCACTGATGCTTTCTCCTGTTTGATTCTGGCAATCAATCGAGGAAGCATCGGGAAAGGTGGAAACACATAAGCCATCCTGAAGGTCCATGGTGCTGTCAAGGCATCTATCAGGACCGCTCCCGGATCCCTGGATCTGGACCCGTAGCGCGGAAGCTTGGCGTTCTGTCGAGACGCCATGAGATCTATCTCTGGTTTGCCCCAACGTCGAAGTATTTGGGCATAGACCTCTGGATGAAGTTCCCACTCCCCCGGATGAAAAGTCTGACGACTTAAGAAATCCGCCTCCCAGTTCTCCACTCCCGGGATGTGGATTGCAGACAGGTGGCAAGAGTGAGACTCTGCCCAGCGAATTATCTTCGATACTTCCATCATTGCTAGGGAGCTTCTTGTCCCTCCCTGATGGTTGATATAAGCTACAGTCGTGATGTTGTCCGACCGGAACCTGATGAACCCCCGAGTTGTTAACTGGGGTCAAGCCAGAAGAGCATTGAGGACTGCTCTCAATTCCAGAATGTTTATTGGAAGAAGACTCTCCTCCTGATTCCATAGTCCCTGAGCCTTCAGAGAATTCCAGACAGCGCCCCAACCTAGTAGGCTGGCGTCTGTTGTTACAATTGACCAGTCTGGCCTGCTGAATGGCATTCCCCTGGCCAGATGTGGCCGATAAAGCCACCCTAGAAGAGAATTTCTGGTCTCTTGATTCAGATTTAGAGTGGGGGACAAATCTGAGTAATCCCCATTCCACTGACTTAGCATGCACAGTTGCAGTGGTCTGAGATGTAGGCGTGCAAAAGGAACTATGTCCATTGCTGCTACCATTAGTCCGATTACCTCCATGCATTGAGCTACTGACGGGTGTTGAATAGAATGAAGGACACGGCATGCACTTTGAAGTTTTGTTAACCTGTCCTCTGTTAGGTAAATCTTCATTTCTACAGAATCTATCAGAGTCCCCAGGAAGGGAACTCTTGTGAGTGGAAAGAGAGAACTTTTCTTTTCGTTCACTTTCCATCCATGCGACCTTAGAAATGCCAGTACTATCTCTGTATGAGATTTGGCAGTTTGAAGGCTTGAAGCTTGTATCAGTATGTCGTCTAAGTACGGAGCTACTGAAATTCCTCGCGGTCTTAGTACCGCCAGAAGAGTGCCCAGAACCTTTGTGAAGATTCTTGGAGCCGTAGCCAGTCCGAATGGAAGAGCTACAAACTGGTAATGCCTGTCTAAAAAGGCAAACCTTAGATACCGGTAATGGCTTTTGTGAATCGGTATGTGAAGGTAAGCATCCTTTAAATCCACTGTGGTCATGTACTGACCCTCTTGGATCATGGGCAAAAATGTTCGAATAGTTTCCATCTTGAACGATGGAACTCTTAGGAATTTGTTTAGGATCTTTAAATCCAAGATTGGCCTGAAGGTTCCCTCTTTTTTGGGAACTACAAACAGATTTGAGTAAAACCCTTGTCCTAGTTCCAACCGCGGAACTGGATGGATCACTCCCATTAATAAAAGATCTTGTACGCGGCGTAGAAACGCTTCCTTCTTTGTTAGGTTTGTTGACAACCTTGACAGATGAAATCTCCCTCTTGGGGGAGAGGATTTGAAGTCCAGAAGGTATCCCTGAGATATGATCTCTAACGCCCAGGGATCCTGAACATCTCTTGCCCAAGCCTGGGCGAAGAGGGAAAGTCTACCCCCCACTAGATCCGGTCCCGGATCGGGGGCCCTCAATTCATGCTGTCTTAGGGGCAGCAGCAGGTTTTCTGGCCTGTTTGCCCCTGTTCCAGGACTGGTTAGGTTTCCAGCCTTGTCTGTAGCGAGCAACAGCTCCTTCCTGCTTTGGTGCAGAGGAAGTTGATGCTGCTCCTGCTTTGAAATTACGAAAGGAACGAAAATTGGACTGTCTAGCCTTGGCTTTGGCCTTGTCCTGAGGCAGGGCATGACCTTTACCTCCTGTAATGTCAGCAATAATCTCTTTCAAGCCGGGCCCGAATAAGGTCTGCCCTTTGAAAGGAATATTAAGCAATTTAGATTTAGACGTAACATCAGCTGACCAGGATTTCAGCCACAGAGCTCTGCGTGCCTGAATGGCGAATCCTGAATTTTTAGCCGCAAGTTTAGTTAAATGTACTACGGCATCTGAAATAAATGAATTAGCTAACTTAAGGAATTTAAGTTTGTGTGTGATGTCATCTAGTGTGGATGATTGAAGTGTCTCTTCCAGAGACTCAAACCAAAATGCTGCTGCAGCCGTGACAGGCGCAATACATGCAAGAGGTTGCAATATAAACCCTTGTTGAACAAACATTTTCTTAAGGTAACCCTCTAATTTTTTATCCATTGGATCTGAAAAAGCACAGCTATCCTCCACTGGGATAGTGGTACGCTTAGCTAAAGTAGAAACTGCTCCCTCCACCTTAGGGACCATTTGCCATAAGTCCCGTGTGGCGGCGTCTATTGGAAACATCTTTCTGAATATAGGAGGGGGTGAGAAAGGCACACCGGGTCTATCCCACTCCTTAGTAACAATGTCAGTAAGTCTCTTAGGTATAGGAAAAACGTCAGTACTCGTCGGTACCGCAAAATATTTATCCAACCTACACATTTTCTCTGGGATTGCAACAGTGTTACAATCATTCAGAGCCGCTAATACCTCCCCTAGTAACACACGGAGGTTCTCAAGCTTAAATTTAAAATTTGAAATGTCTGAGTCCAGTTTATTTGGATCAGAACCGTCACCCACAGAATGAAGCTCTCCGTCTTCACGTTCTGCAAACTGTGACGCAGTATCAGACATGGCCCTTGCATTATCAGCGCACTCTGTTCTCACCCCAGAGTGATCACGTTTACCTCTTAGTTCTGGTAGTTTAGCCAAAACTTCAGTCATAACAGTAGCCATATCTTGTAATGTGATTTGTAATGGCCGCCCAGATGTACTCGGCGCTACAATATCACGCACCTCCTGAGCGGGAGATGCAGGTACTGACACGTGAGGCGAGTTAGTCGGCATAACTCTCCCCTCGTTGTTTGGTGAAATATGTTCAATTTGTACAGATTGACTGTTTTTTAAAATAGCATCAATACATTTAGTACATAAATTTCTATTGGGCTCCACTTTGGCATTAACACATATAGCACAGAGATATTCCTCTGAATCAGACATGTTTAACACACTAGCAAATAAACAGCAACTTGAAAATACTTTTCAAAGTAATTTACAAATAATATGAAAACGAACTGTGCCTTTAAGAAGCACAGAAAAAAATTATAACAGTTAAAATAATTAAGTTATAGCATCAATCTTTGTCAGAATATACAGTTTTAGCAAAGGATTGTTCCCCTCAGCAATTAAACAACACAACTTTAGCAAAGGTTTAATCCCATTAGCAAAGATAACAATTTCTGAAAGCAGGAAACAAATTACAGAATAAACGTTTTTATCTCAGTCAAACTATAATTCTCACAGCTCTGCTGACTGAAATATTTGATGCATAGTAAAAGCGCCCCTCCCCCACACACACAGCAGTGAGGGAGAACAGAAACTGTCAGAAAAACAGATTAAGCAACTGCCAAGTGGAAAAATAGTGCCCAAACATTTATTCACTCAGTACCTCAGTAAATGAAAATGATTTTACATTCCAGCAAAAACATTAAACATAATCTCTAGTTATTAAACAGCTTTATGTCTTTCTTACAGTGTAATTCTAGTGAAGTACCATTCCCCAGAATACTGAAGTGTAAAGTATACATACATGACATTATATCGGTATGGCAGGATTTTCTCATCAATTCCATTGTCAGAAAATAAAAACTGCTACATACCTCTATGCAGATTCATCTGCCTGCTGTCCCCTGATCTGAAGTTTACCTCTCCTCAGATGGCCGAGAAACAGCAATATGATCTTAACTACTCCGGCTAAAATCATAGAAAAACTCAGGTAGACTCTTCCTCAAACTCTGCCAGAGAGGTAATAACACACTCCGGTGTTATTTTAAAATAACAAACTTTTGATTGAAGATATAAAACTAAGTATAATCACCATAGTCCTCTCACACGACCTATCTAGTTGCTGGGTGCAAGAGAATGACTGGAGGTGACGTAGAGGGGAGGAGCTATATAGCAACTCTGCTGGGTGAATCCTCTTGCACTTCCTGTAGGGGAGCAGATAATATCCCACAAGTAATGATGACCCGTGGACTGATCACACTTAACAGAAGAAAGTAAATTTTTGCTTACCTGATAAATTAATTTCTTCTATGGTACGACAAATCCACGGATTCATCCTTTACTTGTGGGATATTATCCTCCTGCTAAAAAGAAGTGGCAAAGAGCACCACAGTAGAGCTGTCTATATAGCTCCTCCATTAGCTCCACCCCCAGTCATTCGACCGAAGGTACAGGAAGAAAAAAAAGAAACTAAAAAAGGTGCAGAGGTGACTGAAGTTTAAAATAAAAAAATATAATCTGTCTTAAAATAACAGGGCGGGCCGTGGACTCGTCGTACCATAGAAGAAATTAATTTATCTGGTAAGCATAAATGTACTTTTCTTCTATAAGGTACGACGAGTCCACGGATTCATCCTTTACTTGTGGGATACAATACCAAAGCTACAGGACAAGGATGAACGGGAGGGACAAGACAGATGGCTAAACAGAAGGCACCACAGCATGAAGAACTTTTCTCACAAAAATAGGCTCCGAAGAAGCAAAAGTATCAAATTTGGAAAAGGTATGAAGCGAAGACCAAGTCGCAGCCTTACAAATCTGTTCAACAGAAGCATCATTTTTAAAAGCCCATGTGGAAGCCACTGCTCTAGTAGAGTGAGCTTTCAGGAGGCTGCTGTCCAGCAGTCTCGTATGCCAAACGGATGATGCTTTTCAGCCAAAAAGAAAGAGGTAGCCGTAGCTTTTTGACCTCTACGTTTTCCAGAATAGACAACAAAGAAGATGTTTGTCGGAAATCTTTGGTTGCTTGCAAGTAAAACTTCAAAGCACGAACCACGTCCAAGTTGTGCAACAGACGCTCCTTCTTAGAGGAAGGATTAGGACACAGAGAAGAAACAACAATTTCCTGATTAATATTCCTATTAGTAACAACCTTAGGAAGGAATCCAGGTTTGGTACGCAAAACCACCTTATCAGCATGGAAAACAAGATAAGGTGAGTCGCATTGCAATGCAGATAGTTCAGAAACTCTTTGAGCCGAAGAGATAGCAACTAAAAACAGAACTTTCCAAGATAGAAGCTTAATATCTATGGAATGCATAGGTTCAGACGGAACCCCTTGAAGAACTTTAAGAACTAAATTCAAACTCCATGGCGGAGCAACAGGTTTAAACACAGGTTTGATTCTAACTAAAGCCTGACAGAACGACTGAATGTCTGGAACATCTGCCAGACGCTTGTGCAATAAAATTGATAAAGCAGATATCTGTTCCATTAAGGAACTAGCTGATAGCCCCTTCTCCAATCCTTCTTGGAGAAAGGACAAAATCCTAGGAATCCTGATCTTACTCCATGAGTAGCCTTTGGATTTGCACCAATAAAGATATTTACACCATATCTTATGATAAATTTTCCTAGTGACAGGTTTTCGAGCCTGAATCAAGGTATCTATGACCGACTCAGAGAATCCCTGCTTGGATAAAATCAAGCGTTCAATCTCCAGGCAGTCAGCCGCAGAGAAACTAGATTTGGATGCTGGAACGGACCTTGAATCAGAAGGTCCTGTCTCAGTGGCAGAGTCCATGGTGGAAGAGATGACATGTCCACAAGGTCTGCATACCAAGTCCTGCGTGGCTACGCAGGTGCTATAAAAATCACAGAAGCTCTCTCCTGCTTGATTCTGGCAATCAAACGAGGAAGGAGAGGAAATGGTGGAAACACATAAGCCAGGTTGAACAACCAGGGTACTGCTAGAGCATCTATCAGTACTGCCTGAGGATCCCTTGACCTGGACCCGTAACAAGGAAGTTTGGCGTTCTGACGAGACGCCATCAGATCCAATTCTGGTGTGCCCCATTGCTGAATCAATTGTGCAAACACCTCCGGATGGAGTTCCAACTCCATCGGATGAAAAGTCTGGCGACTTTGAAAATCCGCTTCCCAGTTCTCCACTCCTGGGATATAGATTGCTGATAGATAGCAAGAGTGACTCTCTGCCCATTTAATTATTTTGGTAATCTCTATCATCGCTTGAGAACTCTTTGTCCCCCCTGATGATTGATATATGCTACAGTCATGATATTGTCCTACTGGAATCTTATGAATCTGGCTGATGCCAGCTGTGGCCACGCCTGAAGCGCGTTGAATATCGCTCTCAGTTCTAGAATATTTATCGGGAGGAGAGCCTCCTCCTGAGTCCACAAACCCTGTGCTTTCAGGGAATTCCAGACTGCACCCCAGCCCAAAAGGCTGGCGTCCGTCGTCACTATGACCCACGCTGGCCTGCGGAAACACATTCCCTGGGACAGATGATCCTGTGACAACCACCAAAGAAGAGAGTCTCTGGCCTCTTGTTCCAGATTTATCTGAGGAGCTAAATCTGCATAATCCCCATTCCACTGTTTGAGCATGCATAGTTGCAGTGGTCTGAGATGCAAGCGAGCAAACGGAACTATGTCCATTGCCGCTACCATTAGTCCGATTTCCTCCATACACTGAGCAACTGACGGCTGAGGAATGGAATGAAGAGCTCGGAAGGTGGTTAAAATCTTTGATTTCCTGACCTCCGTCAGAAAAATTTTCATGTCCACCGAATCTATCAGAGTTCCCAGGAATGGAACTCTTGTGAGAGGGATAAGAACTCTTTTTTTACGTTCACCTTCCACCCGTGAGATCTTAGAAAAGCCAACACGATGTCCGTGCGAGACTTGGCTAGTTGGTAAGTTGACGCCTAGATATCGTCCAGATAAGGCGCAACTGCTATGCCCCGCGGCCTTAGAACCGCCAGAAGGGACCCTAGCACCTTTGTGAAAATTCTGGGAGCTGTGGCCAACCCAAAGGGAAGAGCCACAAACTGGTAATGCTTGTCCAGAAAGGCGAACCTGAGGAACTGGTGATGATCTTTGTGGATAGGGATGTGTAGATACGCATCCTTTAAGTCCACGGTGGTCATATATTGACCCTCCTGGATCATTGGTAAAATAGTCCAAATGGTCTCCATCTTGAAGGATGGGACTCTGAGGAATTTGTTTAGGATCTTGAGATCTAAAATTGGTCTGAAGGTTCCCTCCTTTTTGGGAACCACAAACAGATTTGAGTAGAACCCCTGCCCCTGTTCTGTTTTCGGAACTGGGCGGATCACTCCCATGGTATATAGGTCTTCTACACAGCGTAAGAACGCCTCTCTTTTTGTCTGGTTTACAGACAACTGAGAAAGATGGAATCTCCCCCTTGGAGGAGAATCTTTGAAATCTAGAAGATACCCCTGGGTTACGATTTCTAAAGCCCAGGAGTCCTGAACGTCTCTTGCCCGAGCAAAGAGAGAAAGTCTGCCCCCCTACTAGATCCGGTCCTGGATCGGGGGCTACCCCTTCATGCTGTCTTGGTGGCAGCAGCGGGCTTCTTGGCCTGTTTACCTTTGTTCCAAGTCTAATTAGATCTCCAGACTGACTTGGATTGAGCAAAATTCCCCTCTTGTTTTGCAGCAGGGGAAGAGATAGAGGGACCACCTTTGAAGTTTCGAAAGGAACGAAAATTATTTTGTTTGGTTCTCATCTTATTTGGCGTATCTTGAGAAAGGGCATGGCCTTTTCCTCCAGTGATGTCTGAAATGATCTCTTTCAGTCCGGGCACGAATAGGGTCTTACCTTTGAAAGGGATGGCTAAAAGCTTAAATTTTGATGACATCAGCAGACCAGGACTTAAGCCATAACGCTCTACGCGCTAAAATGGCAAAACCTGAATTCTTTGCCGCTAATTTAGCCAGTTGAAAAGCGGCATCTGTAATGAAAGTATTAGCCAGCTTGAGAGCCCTAATTCTATCCAGAATATCTTCTAATGGGGTCTCAACCTGAAGAGCCTCCTCCAGAGCCTCGAACCAAAAAGCAGCTGCAGTAGTTACAGGAACAATGCACGCTATAGGTTGCAGAAGAAAACCCTGATGAACGAATATTTTCTTTAGGAGACCCTCTGATTTGTTATCCATAGGATCTTTGAAAGCACAACTGTCCTCAATAAGTATAGTTGTACCCTTAGCCAGGGTAGAAATTGCTCCCTCCACCTTAGGGACAGTCTGCCACAAATCCCGCATGGTGTCTGATATGGGAAACATTTTCTTAAAAGTAGGAGGGGGAGCGAACGGAATACCTGGTCTATCCCACTCCTTTGTAACAATGTCCGAAATCATCTTAGGGACCGGAAAAACATCAGTATAGGCAGGAACCTCTAGATATCTGTCCATTTTACACAATTTCTCTGGAACTACAATAGGGTCACAATCATCCAGAGTCGCTAAAACCTCCCTGAGCAACAAGCGGAGGTGTTCTAGTTTAAATTTAAAAGCCGTCATATCTGAGTCTGAGGGAACATCTTTCCTGAATCAGAACTCTCTCTCTGACAGCAAATCCCTCACCCCCAACTCAGAACATCGTATATGGCTAATAAAGCGTCAGAGGGCTCAGCAGTTGTTCTCACACCAGACCTACTGCGCTTCCCCTGCAACCCAGGCAGCTTAGATAAAACCTCTGTGAGGGTAGTATTCATAACTGCGGCCATATCTTGCAGGGTGAAAGAATTAGACACACTAGAAGTACTTGGCGTCGCTTGTGCAGGCGTTAATGGTTGTGACACTTGGGGAGAATTAGATGGCATAACCTGATTCCCTTCTGACTGAGAATCATCCTGCAACATTTTTATTAGCTAAAATATGTTCTTTGCAATTTATTGACCTTTCAGTGCATGAGGGACACATTCTAAGTGGGGGTTCCAAAATGGCTTCTAAACACATTGAACATTAACTTTCCTCAATGTCAGACATGTTGAAGAGGCTAGTAATGACCACAAACAAGCTTGAAAACACTTTATTTAGTGAAAAAATAACAATCTTAAAAAACGGTACTGCGCCTTTAAGAGAAAAGCATACACGTTCTGCAAAACTGCTTTAAAATACACCAATCTTCAAATTTTTGATATAAGACTCCATTTGTGTAGTTAAGTTTGCCCCACAAGAAAAACAAACATTTAACCCTTTATTGTGAAAACCGGATGGATAATAAGGCCTAAATCCGGAAAAAACACCGCCCAGCACCTCGCCACAGCCCTGCTGTGGCGCCTACCTGCCCTCAGGGATTGGAAAAATGGGGTTAAAGCTTCGATTTGGCCCAATACTTCCACAAGGGCCCTCTGGAATTGGAGCTTGCTTAGTAAATACAACTGCGCATCTGAGGCGTGAAAATAGGCCCCGACCATCTCAATGTTTTGTCAGCCTAAATGAACCGCACCAGAGCGGTTCCAAACTAGCCATGTGAGTTCTGAGACCCAAAAAATAAGCCAAGTGTACCCTCAATAAAGTTGCCAAAAAACGTTATTGCCCAAAAAAACGTTAACAGCACTCCCAGTTCACAAAACGTTTGCCCACAAACATTCAAAACCATACCTAGGGAAAAAACAGCAACTACTTGCAGGAGGACAGCTTGCACGGTGTGAGGACACATACTCCTCACAGAGACCTGTAGAAAAAGAAAGAACAGAGTAAACCTACTCTGGCTTTCTATACCATGGGCAGCAAATAGGTTACGAAAACGCAGCAAGGCCCACCTCACAAGTTCCTAACTGCTTTAAAGCCACCACTACCCTACTGAAGATTAAAATGGATTATGGCTATACCAAAAAAATCTTGCTTGTAGCAAAAGAAATCCAATTTTCTTCAGACACCAAAACTTCACCTCCTCCATTGACGAAGGCAAAGAGAATGACTAGGCATTGTGGGAAGGGGAGGGATACTTAACAGCTTTGCTGTGGTGCTCTTTGCCTCCTCCTGCTGGCCAGGATTGATATTCCCACTAGTAATTGATGACGTGGACTCTCCATATCTTAGGAAAGAAATATGTGCACAATTTGATAATGGAAGTAAATTGTAAAGTGTCTTAAAACTGCATGTTTCTGAATCATAAAAGTTTTTTTGACTTGAGTGTCCCTTTAACTTAATTCAGAGAAACCCTTCTCACAAATTGAGCACTACAATTTTTCACCTACTCTTTTGAGGCAAAGACATGTATTTTAGTGAATGTCAGAGAAAATTTGAAAAGATATATATATATATATATATATATAAATATATATATATATATATATATATATATATATATATATATAAAACGTTTGGCACAAAAGAGTCTGAACATTAACTTAAGAACCATTATCTGATATCCAATGTTTTACCATAGTGGTTGAACAGTATCAGCAGCCACAATACTCTTACTCTAATATAGCTGTCATAAAACATAGAAACCTGTGAACGTCAGAACAAATCTGAAATGCTTTGTGAAGTAGGTTTCTTTTTCTAAAACTTCAACCTAACATACAATAACTTTAATACAAAGGGGCCTATCTATCAAGCTCCGGATAGAGCTTGAAGCCCCGTGTTTCTGGCGAGCCTGCAGGCTCGCCAGAAACACCAGTTATGAAGCAGCGGTCTAAAGACCGCTGCTCCATAACCTGTCCGTCTGCTCTGAGCAGGCGGACAAACATCGACGCAATTCAACCCGATCAAGTACGATCGGGTTGATTGACACCCCGATTCTGCAGGGGGCGGCGTTGCACCAGCAGCTCTTGTGAGCTGCTGGTGCAATGCTGAATCCACAGAGCGTATTGCTCTCCGTATTCAGCGAGGTCTGGCGGACCTGATCCGCACTGTCGGATCAGGTCCGCCAGACTTTAATAACTAGAGGCCAATGTGTGAATCACTGGGTAAAGAAAATGTTAAATTAACTTCAGCTTTGCAATCCACTGGGTCTTTAAAAGCACAAAGCATGTTACATAGGAAAATTCATTTTATTTGCCAATTTGGCCATTGCTACATGAACTAACCATTTAGGGGCAGTGTGCGTGTGCTTACTAGGAATGTAATTCAGTAATTGTAGTTTCATTAGCTGCTGAATATGGAAGAAGGCAGCCAGTTGCAGCATTAGTCTCTTTTTGGAGCCGGATTACTTCTTTTGAAAGTGCAATACACTAATGCGCAAATCCAGAGTGGGAGCAATTGGTTTCTTTCGCATTCTGCCGCTAATGAAACTGCCACACACACCCTTATGGGTTACCAATTCGCATCTGTGTTTAGCTCAGGATATAAAGTGCACTTCTGATTCAGAACAGTGTGTTCAACCCATTAAGTAGGTTAAAGAAAAAAAAAAAGTATTGTTCAAGAATATAGTGCAGTAACATTAGCACAGTTTATTCTCACCTTTATGCCCCATTTAAAGATTCTTACCTGCAACATGAATTTAAAATAAATCTGTAAAATAAATCTTAGATTCCTTATATGTACTCAAGTTCTATTTACCAGTATATTAAATCAACTGTTCACCCCACTTCTAAATAAAACCACAGGGATATTTTCCAGAAACGCACAGAAAGAAAGCACATGTAAAGATCCGGAAAGGAAAACAGAAGGAACACTAGCCACACACTTCTACTGCTGCAAGGCATACACTGCCCTTTGGGGGGTAACCATAGAGAGGATCACTGACAAAGTGCAGAGTCCATAGACCAGTGGTACTCAATCAAGGGTAACATATCCCAATTGTTAAGTAAGGAAAGTGCCACAAATATAGGTTAAGGTGATATATTTGGGTGCTTTGCCATTAGGTAGTGATTTTTCACAGACCATGCTAGGGAGTCTGTACTAGGACAGCAGGTGGTTTAATTAGCGTTGGCACCAGGCCACTTTCTTTTCCTTTAAAATGTGTCCGACTGCCTACAACTCAAAGTCCAAAGAGTCTGCACAAAGCTCTCTGATGTCACTGTCGGAAGCTGCACCAAAATTTTACATGCAGTTATTTTTCTCCCCTTAATTATTGTTGATTAGTCCATGTTTTCATTCACAGGTGGAACAGGTGGTGTTGCGAATACACTTTGTGCAAAACGCATCAGGAGTATGTACGAGTTTTTTTGCATAAAGGGCTTGACACAGACTCTAGAATTTTACCCCTGCCTCCTATATTTTTGGGTTATCTATATAGAAATACCACTGTCTAGCTGCTAAAAGCATGCCTGGTTCCCAAATATTCTTAATGGCTCCTAAATTCTATAACAGATTTGTCGACCACTGAAGTCTAAATTTTACACAAGCATAGCCTTAAATATTTTTGTTTACCAATTAAGGACTTTCTTTTTACATATAAAAATCAAGAATGTCAATGTCATTGATTATAAGTAAGCAATAAGTTGATCCAGTAAACAGGTTAAAATATATTTATTACAAATGCTTGGGTTATGTGCACTTCATAAAGAGAACAAATTCTGAGGACTTAGAAATGTAACTGCTTGTACATAACTACTTCACTTGAAAATCACCAATTGTAGCCTAGGCATAATCCATTCATATTGCATGTACAACCGCAGAACACTGATGTTTTGTGACTGTCAATTTATCATATGGATAATGAAAAGATAAAACTTAAAACAGATATTTACTTTTGCACTGATGGAACCGTTTTGTTTAAACAGAGAAGGGAAAAAATGTTGGCTTGAAGCAGGGCCTTCAATCTGTACGGCTTACCACATGCCCTGCACAAGACAATATGCTTACAATAGATAGGGTTGCATGTTATTAAAAGGGAGAAGGCTTACACAGTCACAGTACATCAAAAGACCCATATGAAATATACAGTACCTACAATCCAGGCAGGTAGAAATAAAGCAATGGAGATCCTCAAAGTAAAGTTCTTGTTGTTTCCAAGTGAAAGTCACTGCTTTTTATATCTGATTTTTGAGTGTATTCATTAAGGCAAACCACTAACCAATTTCAGAGGGATGAACAAACAATAGATATTTGGCATTAAATTAGGTAAACACATAGATAGTATCTAAGAATGTACATTATAATTTGCGAGACAGGGAATGATGGGAAGATGAACGCATGCAAATAATGTCATATATGTTTAAAATTCAGCACTGAAGCAAAGCCTAATGCAATTCCTTCTTAAGTTGTAAGCTCTAGACAGCATAGAACTAATGTAAATTCTTCAAAGTCTAGCTTGGAAAATACACCCAAGCATGTTATTACACTATATATACAGAAAGTAAATGATAAATACAGAATTAAAAATAATCCTGCTTTTTTTGAAAGTGGAAAAAGTGACAAACTCCTTAGGACAAGTTTACAATATTAAACAGGTCATCACAGAAGCTGGGAATCCTACCTACACAAACCAATTAAAATACTCATTTTTTAGTGTTTAATACGATTCAGTTTGTAGTCAGGGGCACAAGACAACATTTAAAAAATAATCACAATAAATGGACCTAGAAATCAAAAAGCAAATAGATATGAATACAATCTCCAAAATCGTTTTTTTTTTTTTTTCTTTTTAAAGTGAACAATTATTTTTTTCTTTAACTTTCAATTATAAGTTTAAAGTCTTGTAGGACACAAAAAAAATGTTAAACAGCAGCTTCGCATTTCTGTTCCGCTGGACTGGATGGGAGAAGATAAGGAAAATTAACAAGTAGACAGGCCCTTGTGCAGGTTCCTTTGATAAAGAATCCCTTCAACAGCACCCTCCACCAGCTTGCTGTCCTCCAAGATGTGATCCCATTGATGCTCCTGGAGATGAATGTTGAGGTCCGATCTTAATGCCGTTTGCCTAAAATAAAGATCAAAAAGCCGTAAAGCATTAGCAAGATAACCTAGTTGGTATAAACTACTAATCACTTAAACAACCAATGACATCAGAGGCTAAAGCGATCAACCTCTTAATTTAAAATGACAGTTTAAGTAGAAACCATCACCCTAAGCTCAAGTTCACCCTTTGTTGCCAGTAAACTAAAATAAAAAAGTAACATTAAAACTTAAATAAGAAGAGTATTATTTATAAAGTAACATGGAATAGTACCCTGGGGCTATATGCAATGCAAAGTGTTTTAAAGGAACATTAAACTAGAAGATGACTGGAACTGCAGCTTCATATCCATGGAGCAAATATAATACAGCTTTGTTACGTCAGAGTATATTTTCATGCTTTTTATTTTCATTGATTTACCTGTCTCCCTCAGTAAAAGGATTCTTGCTAACCAATGTACATGTATGGAGAATAAAGTGTGTTTTGTGGTTTTACACAAGAGTAGTAAAAGGAATACAAGTCTAAATGGAACAACAGGAAGTGCTTTTAAGTGCAAAAGGGTCTGTAGGATAGAAGCTCCATGGCTTATAAGGGGAAGTCTCATATCTACATTGATAGAAAGTAACACTCAACAAGCAGAAAGTTTTTTTTTCCTATAGGCACATCTATTTTCTAAAAAAAGAACAAATTTTAAAAAGCTCTCCCTAAAGGAAAAAACAAACAAAAAAAAAAAAAGTACAAACATTTATTTTCTGCTACATGTTGCGCAATGGAGAGACACAAAAAGGTCTGCTGCCCTCCATTGCACAACATGCTAGTGCCTTTGGGCCATAAGTGCCCATTTGAGGCTGCTCTATTAGCGGCCTCTTTGGAGCCAATCACCTCCGGTTACGACCCCCTGGTGATTGACAGCACCAGGAGAACGTGACCAGAGCCGTCAGTCACATGACTTTCACGGCGGGAGGAGCAAATAGACTGAATAGACACAAGAGGGAGTGGCTCAGTGTGAGAGTAGAAGAGAAGGCGCTGCATCCACCAGTGACGATAACTTGGTGATTGCTAGCTATATGTGTTCAGCTAGATGCCAGTAGTGTAATGCTATTTCTTAAACAAAGGATAACAAGATAATGAAGCAAATTTAATAACAAAGAAAATTGGAAAGTTGCTTGAAATTGTATGTTCTATCCAAATCATGAAAGAAAATTGCTGTTTCCTGTCCCTTTAAGGTGTATTTTACTAGATGAATGTTAGTTTTACAACATTAAAGGAGCAATTTTTTGTTTCAGGTTTCAGATAAAAAAATAATACAATTTTGAACAACTTTACATTTTACTTCTGTTATCTATTTTGCTTTTGGTATCCTTTGAAAAGCATACATAGGTAGGCTAAGGAGCAGAAATGCACTACTGGGAGCATCTGGTGACTGCCTATATTTGTCTCTTGTCATTGGCTCATTTAATAAGTATAGTTAGCACCCAGTAGTGCATTGCTGCATATCCTTCAAAGGATACCAAGAGAATGAAGCCAATTTGATAATAGCAGTAAATTGGACCTGCAACCTGCCAATTCAAGTGTAAAATTAAGCTGCCTGTCGGGTTCATATATGTGTTTTTCGGGCGTATCATAGCCAGTGCCTTACAAGCCTCTGACCTTACGTCACTGGCTGAGGGGACATATTTATATTACAGATAGTACAATAACTTGAAATAAACTTTTCCAAAACTATATAATCAAAATCAGGAAACAACTTCACAGAGCATACAGATTTTCACTGTTAAGCTTATTAAATGCAAATTTATATTCAATTCAAACCAAATTCTAGTATTCCAAATGCAATTATAAAAGATTGCCATGTGAATCTCCTATTGTAGGATCCATTCTTTAGGTACCTGTAAGAGAAGGCCATTTGAAGACAAGGTCTGCACTTTACATATATACTCTCTTCTTTAAAGGGACAAAGTGCAAAAATGTCCACTAAAATGTTTATCTGATTAATTTCATGGTGGTGAGAGTCCACAAGTCTTTATACTTTAGGGAAGTACATCACCTGGCCCCCTGGTGGAGGCAAAGACACCCTACACTAGAGCTTTTAAGTATCCCTTCTACTTCCCTTGCCCTCCAAGTATTATGTATAGCCAAAAATGGGAGGAGAAAGCAAGAAAAGTAGGGTAGAGCTGCAACTAAAAACTGCCATTAACGCTGAAATATGGGCAGGTTTGTGGACTTACCGCCAAGAAAAAATTAATTTATCAGGAAAGCATAAATTGTGTTTTCTCTCTTAAGGTGGTGAGAGTCCACGAGTCCTTATGCTTGGGAACTAATAACAAAGCAGTGGAGTCCATGAAAAATTTGGTGGGACAAAATGGAAAAAGGCAGGCACTTATTTACCAGGAACCACCGCCTAAAGAACTTGCCAAAAGCTACTTCCGCCGAGGCAAACATCAAATGTGTAAAGATGACAAAGTTGCAGCTTTGTAAATTTGTTCCTATTGAAGCCTCATTTTGAAAGTCCAGGAAGTAGAAACAGATCGAGTTGAACAAGACTTAGTTCTTAAAAGGGACAATAAAGTCAAAATTAAACTTTCATGATTCAGATAGAGCATGCAATTTTAAATAACTTTCCAATTTACTTCCGTTATGCAATTTTCTTTGTTCTCTTGGTATCTTTTATTGAAGAGTAAAACTAGATAGGCTCATAAGAGCTCAGGAGTGTGCACACATCTTTAGTACTATATGGCAGCAGCGTTTTGAAACATTATTTGTAGCTTTGTTATACAATCTTGCAAAACACTGCTGCCATAGAGTACTAGAGACACGTGCACACTCCTGGTTAGGTTAGGAAGGAAACCTAACCTAGTACGTAAAACCGCCTTATCAGCATGGAAAACAAGGTAAGGGGGGATCACACTGTAAAGCCGAAATCTCAGAGACTCTGCAAGCAGAAGCAATGGCTAATAAAAAACAGAATTTATGTTTACCTGATAAATTACTTTCTCCAACGGTGTGTCCGGTCCACGGCGTCATCCTTACTTGTGGGATATTCTCTTCCCCAACAGGAAATGGCAAAGAGCCAGCAAAGCTGGTCACATGATCCCTCCTAGGCTCCGCCTACCCCAGTCATTCGACCGACGTTAAGGAGGAATATTTGCATAGGAGAAACCATATGATACCGTGGTGACTGTAGTTAAAGAAAAAAAAATTATCAGACCTGATTAAAAAACCAGGGCGGGCCGTGGACCGGACACACCGTTGGAGAAAGTAATTTATCAGGTAAACATAAATTCTGTTTTCTCCAACATAGGTGTGTCCGGTCCACGGCGTCATCCTTACTTGTGGGAACCAATACCAAAGCTTTAGGACACGGATGAAGGGAGGGAGCAAATCAGGTCACCTAAATGGAAGGCACCACGGCTTGCAAAACCTTTCTCCCAAAAATAGCCTCAGAAGAAGCAAAAGTATCAAACTTGCAAAATTTGGTAAAAGAGTGCAGTGAAGACCAAGTCGCTGCCCTACATATCTGATCAACAGAAGCCTCGTTCTTGAAGGCCCATGTGGAAGCCACAGCCCTAGTGGAAGGAGCTGTGACCCTTTCAGGAGGCTGCCGTCCGGCAGTCTCGTAAGCCAATCTGATGATGCTTTTAATCCAAAAAGAGAGAGAGGTAGAAGTTGCTTTTTGACCTCTCCTTTTACCAGAATAAACAACAAACAAGGAAGATGTTTGTCTAAAATCCTTTGTAGCATCTAAATAGAATTTTAGAGCGCGAACAACATCCAAATTGTGCAACAAACGTTCCTTCTTCGAAACTGGTTTCGGACACAGAGAAGGCACGACTATCTCCTGGTTAATGTTTTTGTTAGAAACAACTTTTGGAAGAAAACCAGGTTAGTACGTAAAACCACCTTATCTGCATGGAACACCAGATAAGGAGGAGAACACTGCAGAGCAGATAATTCTGAAACTCTTCTAGCAGAAGAAATTGCAACCAAAAACAAAACTTTCCAAGATAATAACTTAATATCAACGGAATGTAAGGGTTCAAACGGAACCCCCTGAAGAACTGAAAGAACTAAGTTGAGACTCCAAGGAGGAGTCAAAGGTTTGTAAACAGGATTGATTCTAACCAGAGCCTGAACAAAGGCTTGAACATCTGGCACAGCTGCCAGCTTTTTGTGAAGTAACACAGACAAGGCAGAAATCTGTCCCATCAAGGAACTTGCAGATAATCCTTTTTCCAATCCTTCTCGAAGGAAGGATAGACTCTTAGGAATCTTAACCTTGTCCCAAGGGAATCCTTTAGATTCACACCAACAGATATATTTTTTCCAAATTTTGTGGTAAATTTTTCTAGTTACAGGCTTTCTGGCCTGAACAAGAGTATCAATAACAGAATCTGAGAACCCTCGCTTTGATAAGATCAAGCGTTCAATCTCCAAGCAGTCAGTTGGAGTGGGACCAGATTCGGATGTTCGAACGGACCTTGAACAAGAAGGTCTCGTCTCAAAGGTAGCTTCCATGGTGGAGCCGATGACATATTCACCAGATCTGCATACCAAGTCCTGCGTGGCCACGCAGGAGCTATCAAGATCACCAACGCCCTCTCCTGATTGATCCTGGCTACCAGCCTGGGGATGAGAGGAAACGGCGGGAATACATAGGCTAGTTTGAAGGTCCAAGGTGCTACTAGTGCATCTACTAGAGTCGCCTTGGGATCCCTGGATCTGGACCCGTAGCAAGGAACCTTGAAGTTCTGACGAGAGGCCATCAGATCCATGTCTGGAATGCCCCACAGTTGAGTGATTTGGGCAAAGATTTCCGGATGGAGTTCCCACTCCCCCGGATGCAATGTCTGACGACTCAGAAAATCCGCTTCCCAATTTTCCACTCCTGGTATGTGGATTGCAGACAGGTGGCAGGAGCGAGTCTCCGCCCATTGAATGATTCTGGTCACTTCCTCCATCGCCAGGGAACTCCTTGTTCCCCCCTGATGGTTGATGTACGCAACAGTCGTCATGTTGTCTGATTGAAACCGTATGAACTTGGCCCTCGCTAGCTGAAGCCAAGCCTTGAGAGCATTGAATATCGCTCTCAGTTCCAGAATATTTATCGGTAGAAGAGATTCTTCCCGAGACCAAAGACCCTGAGCTTTCAGGGATCCCCAGACCGCGCCCCAGCCCATCAGACTGGCGTCGGTCGTGACAATGACCCACTCTGGTCTGCGGGAGGTCACCCCTTGTGACAGGTTGTCCAGGGACAGCCACCAACGGAGTGAGTCTCTGGTCCTCTGATTTACTTGTATCTTCGGAGACAAGTCTGTATAGTCCCCATTCCACTGACTGAGCATACACAGTTGTAATGGTCTTAGATGAATGCGCGCAAAAGGAACTATGTCCATTGCCGCTACCATCAAACCTATCACTTCCATGCACTGCGCTATGGAAGGAAGAGGAACGGAATGAAGTATCCGACAAGAGCTTAGAAGTTTTGTTTTTCTGGTCTCTGTCAGAAAAATCCTCATTTCTAAGGAGTCTATTATTGTTCCCAAGAAGGGAACTCTTGTCGACGGAGATAGAGAACTCTTTTCCACGTTCACTTTCCATCCGTGAGATCTGAGAAAGGCCAGGACTATGTCCGTGTGAGCCTTTGCTTGAGGAAGGGACGACGCTTGAATCAGAATGTCGTCCAAGTAAGGTACTACAGCAATGCCCCTTGGTCTTAGCACCGCCAGAAGGGACCCTAGTACCTTTGAGAAAATCCTTGGAGCAGTGGCTAATCCGAAAGGAAGCGCCACTAACTGGTAATGTTTGTCCAGGAATGCGAACCTTAGGAACCGATGATGTTGCTTGTGGACAGGAATATGTAGATACGCATCCTTTAAATCCACCGTGGTCAAGAATTGACCTTCCTGGATGGAAGGATTGTTCGAATGGTTTCCATTTTGGACGATGGAACCTTGAGAAACTTGTTTAGGATCTTGAGATCTAAGATTGGTCTGAACGTTCCCTCTTTTTTGGGAACTACGAACAGATTGGAGTAGAACCCCATCCCTCGTTCTCTTAATGGAACAGGATGAATCACTTCCAGAAGATAACCTTGGGAGACTATTTCTAGCGCCCAAGGATCCAGAACATCTTTTGCCCAAGCCTGAGTGAAGAGAGAGAGTCTGCCCCCCACCAAATCCGGTCCCGGATCGGGGGCCTGCATCTCATGCTGTCTTGGGAGCAGTGGCAGGTTTCTTGGCCTGCTTTCCTTTGTTCCAGCCTTGCATAGGTCTCCAGGCTGGATTGGCTTGAGAAGTATTACCCTCCTGCTTAGAGGACGTAGCACTTGGGGCTGGTCCGTTTCTGCGAAAGGGACGAAAATTAGGTTTATTTTTGGCCTTGAAAGACCTATCCTGAGGAAGGGCGTGGCCCTTGCCCCCAGTGATATCAGAGATAATCTCTTTCAAGTCAGGGCCAAACAGTGTTTTCCCCTTGAAAGGAATGTCAAGCAATTTGTTCTTGGAAGACGCATCCGCTGACCAAGATTTTAACCAAAGCGCTCTGCGCGCCACAATAGCAAACCCAGAATTTTTCGCCGCTAACCTAGCCAATTGCAAGGTGGCGTCTAGGGTGAAAGAATTAGCCAATTTAAGAGCACGAATTCTGTCCATAATCTCCTCATAAGAAGAAGAATTACTAATAATCGCCTTTTCTAGCTCATCGAACCAGAAACACGCGGCTGTAGTGACAGGGACAATGCATGCAATTGGTTGTAGAAGGTAACCTTGCTGAACAAACATCTTTTTTAGCAAACCTTCTAATTTTTTATCCATAGGATCTTGGAAAGCACAACTATCTTCTATGGGTATAGTGGCGCGCTTGTTTAGAGTAGAAACCGCCCCCTCGACCTTGGGGACTGTCTGCCATAAGTCCTTTCTGGGGTCGACTATAGGAAACAATTTTTTAAATATGGGGGGAGGTACGAAAGGTATACCGGGCCTGTCCCATTCTTTATTAACAATGTACGCCACCCGCTTGGATATAGGAAAAGCTTCGGGGGGCCCCGGGGCCTCTAGGAACTTGTCCATTTTACATAGTGTTTCTGGAATGACCAGATAATCACAATCATCCAAATTGGATAACACCTCCTTAAGCAGAGCGCGGAGATGTTCCAACTTAATTTTAAAAGTAATCACATCAGGTTCAGCTTGTTGAGAAATTTTTCCTGAATCTGAAATTTCTCCCTCAGACAAAACCTCCCTGGCCCCCTCAGACTGGTGTAGGGGCCCTTCAGAAACAATATCATCAGCGTCCTCATGCTCTTCAGTATTTTCTAAAACAGAGCAGTCGCGCTTTCGCTGATAAGTGGGCATATTGGCTAAAATGTTTTTGATAGAATTATCCATTACAGCCGTTAATTGTTGCATAGTAAGGAGTATTGGCGCGCTAGATGTACTAGGGGCCTCCTGTATGGGCAAGACTGGTGTAGACGAAGGAGGGGATGATGCAGTACCATGCTTACTCCCCTCACTTGAGGAATCATCTTGGGCATCATTTTTACTAAATTTTTTATGACATAAATCACATCTATTTAAATGAGAAGGAACCTTGGCTTCCCCACAGTCAGAACACAATCTATCTGGTAGTTCAGACATGTTAAACAGGCATAAACTTGATAACAAAGCACAAAAAACGTTTTAAAATAAAACCGTTACTGTCACTTTAAATTTTAAACTGAACACACTTTATTACTGCAATTGCGAAAAAGTATGAAGGAATTGTTCAAAATTCACCAAAATTTCACCACAGTGTCTTAAAGCCTTAAAAGTATTGCACACCAAATTTGGAAGCTTTAACCCTTAAAATAACGGAACCGGAGCCGTTTTTATATTTAACCCCTTTACAGTCCCTGGAATCTGCTTTGCTGAGACCCAACCAAGCCCAAAGGGGAATACGATACCAAATGATGCCTTCAGAAAGACTTTTCTATGTATCAGAGCTCCACACACATGCAGCTGCATGCCATGCTGTTCTCAAAAACAAGTGCGCCATACCGGCGCGAAAATGAGGCTCTGACTATGATTAGGGAAAGCCCCTATAGAATAAAGTGTCTAAAACAGTGCCTGCCGATATTATTTTACAAAAAATACCCAGATTAAATGATTCCTCAAGGCTAAATATGTGTAAATATGATCGATTTAGCCCAGAAAATGTCTACAGTCTTAATAAACCCTTGTGAAGCCCTTATTTACTGTCTGAATAAAAATGGCTTACCGGATCCCATAGGGAAAATGACAGCTTCCAGCATTACATCGTCTTGTTAGAATGTGTCATACCTCAAGCAGCAAAAGACTGCTCACTGTTCCCCCAACTGAAGTTAATTCCTCTCAACAGTCCTGTGTGGAACAGCCATGGATTTTAGTAACGGTTGCTAAAATCATTTTCCTCATACAAACAGAAATCTTCATCTCTTTTCTGTTTCAGAGTAAATAGTACATACCAGCACTATTTTAAAATAACAAACTCTTGATTGAATAATAAAAACTACAGTTAAACACTAAAAAACTCTAAGCCATCTCCGTGGAGATGTTGCCTGTACAACGGCAAAGAGAATGACTGGGGTAGGCGGAGCCTAGGAGGGATCATGTGACCAGCTTTGCTGGCTCTTTGCCATTTCCTGTTGGGGAAGAGAATATCCCACAAGTAAGGATGACGCCGTGGACCGGACACACCTATGTTGGAGAAACAAAACCTTCCAAGATAACAGTTTAATGTCCACAACATGCGTGGGCTCAAACGGAGCCTGCTGCAAAACACAAACAAGATTGAGGCTCTAAGGAGGAGCAACAGGTCTTAACACGTCTGATCCTAGTCAGAGCATTAACAAAGGACTGCACGTCCGGAAGATCAGCTAATCTCTTGTGCAGTAAAACCGATACGGCCAATATCTGACTTTTCAGAGAGCTGGCAGATAGACCCTTCTCCAATACATCTTGGAGAAAACATAAAATTCTGGCAACCTTTAGCTTATGCCAAGAAAAACCATGTTCCTCACACCAGTGCAGGTAAGTCCGCCACGCCTTATGGTAGATGCGCCGAGTAACCGGCTTACGAGCTTAAATTAAAGTGCCTATGACACTATCAGAGAATCCTCTCTTGGCTAAGACTAAACGTTCAATCTCCACGCAGTCAGCCTCAGAGAATTTAGATTTTGATGTAGGAAAGGACCCTATATTAGAAGGTACTTCCGATAAGGTAACCTCCATGGAGGACATTCTCACTAGATCTGCGAACCGGGTCCTTCGAGGCCAGGATGGAGCAATTAGAATCACTGAGGCCTGCTCCTGCTTGATGCAGGCCACTACACGAGGGAGAAGAGGCAATGGAGGAAAGAGAGATATACGAGTCTGAACCTCCATGGCACAGCTAGAGTGTCTACTAATTCTGCTTGAGGATCCCTCAATCTCGACCCGTACCTAGGTAGTTTGGCATTGAGACGAGAGGCCATGAGATCGATCTCCGGCATCCCCCACATGCTGCAAATCTCTGCAAACACCTCGGGGTGGAGGGACCATTCCCCCGGGTGAAAGGATTGTCTGCTGAGGAAGTCATGCTTCTCAGTTCTCCACTCCCGGGATGTGGATCGCTGACAGAATACTATTGTGGGTTTCTGCCTATTCTAAGATTTGAGACAACTCCCTCATCGCTAAGGAACTTCTCGTTCCTCCTTGATGGTTAATGTAAGCGACTGAAGTTATATTGTCTGAATGGAATCTGATATACTGGGTCAAACCAAGTGAGGGTCAAGCCTTCAGAGCATTGAAGATTTCTCGAAGTTCCAAGATATTGATCGGAAGTGTGGATGACCCCTGAGACCACAACCCCTGTCCTTCCTGGCACCTCAAACGGCTCCCCAGCCAGAAAGACTGGCGTCCGTAGTCACTATCTCCCAGGATGGTCTCAAGAAGCACATGCCTAGAGACAGGTGATCTTGACAGCCACCAAGAGAGCGAGTCTCTTGACAGGCTGTCTAAGATGATCCGTTGAAACAGGTCTTAATGGTCGCCATTCCATTCTCTCAGCATGCATAGTTGTAAAGGTCTGAGATGGAATCTGGCAAAAGGAATAATGTCCATACATGACACCATGAGTTCAATTACCTCCATGCACTGGGCCACCAAAGGTCTTAAGGAGGCCTGGAGGGCAAGACACTGTTGCCAGCTTGCAACGTCTCTGATCTGTTTGAAAGAGCTTCATGGATACTAAGTCTATAACTGTCCCAAGGAAATTCACCCTGGTATTTGGCGTAAGAGAACTTTTCCAAGTTTATCTTCCATCCATGTGACCGAAGAAGACTCAGAAGAAATTCTGAGTGTTCCCTTGCCAGACGAAAAGATGGCACCTGTACCAAGATATCGTCCAGGTAAGGTGCTGCTGCAATACCCTGTGTTCTGGCAACAGCTAGAAGAGCACCCAGAACCGTTGCAAATATCCTGGGTGCAGTAGCTAAGAAAAACGGAAGTGCTTTTGTGATTCAGATAGAGCATGCAATTTTAAGCAACTTTCTAATTTACTCCTATTGTCCATTTTTCTTCGTTCTCTTGCTATCTTTATTTGAAAACAAAGGAATCTAAGCAATTTTTTGGTTCAGACCCTGAACAGCACTTGTTTATTGGTCGGTTAAATGAATCCACCAATCAGCAAGAACAACCCAGGTTGTTCACAGAAAATGGGCCGGCATCTAAACTTACATTCTTGCTTTTCAAATAAAGATACCAAGAGAATGAAGAAAAATTAATAGGAGTAAATTAGAAAGCTGCTTAAAATTGCATGCTCTATCTGAATCACGAAAGAAAAAATGTGGGTTCAGTGTCCCTTTAAGAATAAAGAGGCACCTTTATAACCACAGTGGCCGGGGCACTCACCACCTTCTAGACCCAGACAAACTATGAAAAACACTCTTCGAAGGACTGCCAGAGTTCCTGCAGCAGGATCATAAAGGGAAGTTAAGTTAGCCGCACCCGATCACGTGGTGCGCAACTAGGGACCTCCCCTGCTATGAGGAAAGCACCCAAGGCTATTAGGAGCTGTGCAACTTCACCAAAAACTAAAGTGAAACCTGTCAGAGTTCCATGCCGAAAGTACCCAGTCTAATTAAGCCCAAACCTTCACAAGTGTTCCTTAGGGAACAAAGTAGTACACAAATTCCCCTAAACTGTTCCAAAATAATCTCCTAACTAGTGAGATATTACCCCGGATCCTATAGAGGTTAAGAGGTGTCACACTGTGACCCTTATAATAGGAGTCCATGCTAAATTATAAATAAAGCGGACTAACCCTCCAGGATCTATGCTGTGGAACAGGTACAGCCTCTCAAGTGAAAGCCTTGCCTCTGTGTTCTGACAAAAAAAAAAAGAAAGCAGTGTAACTCGTTACAACCAATTACCCAGGAGCTGTTAGATAGTCTGTATTGATTCGCCGAAAACTGAGTCTCCCCCCCCCCCCCCGGTGGCAGACATAAGCTACTGCTGAGACATTGTCTGTTGGAAAACGGAGATAAGACTCCCTTTTTAACAGAAGCCAAGCTTGAAGGGCCATGAAAATTGCACGTACGCCTACCGAGGATCCCAAACCCCTTTGATGTAAGAGACCACCAAACAGCTCAGCAACCTGAAAGACTTGCATCTGTGGTGATCACAGACCAGGTAGGATGAGCAAAAGAAGCACATTGAATAATAAAGTGATGATTCAGCCACTAAGTCAGAGACTGACTTGTAATGGAATCTAAAAATATCTTTTGAGATTGCACCATCCTTGCACCATTGACTCAGCATACAAAGCTGAAGCAGCCTCAAGAAATCAAGGAAATGGAATTGCATCTGAAGCTGCAAAAATGAGACCAAGTACTTCCATACACAGTGCTACTGAAGGGAATGAAAAAGAAGGTTCAGAAAAGCAGATACCAATTTCATCAGTCTCTGCTCTGTTAGAAAAAGACTCATGGAAACTGTCTAGTTGAAAACCTAGGAAAGTAACCTTTGAGGCACTTTTAGGCAAAATTGATCATCCAACCATGTATTTGAAGAAACAATGGTTGATTGGTGTGAAATTCTGATAAAGGAAAAGACTGAGTTAGTACCAACATATCATCCAGGTAAGGAAACACAGCAATACCCTGAACTCTGATTACAGAAACCTTGGTAAATATTCTTGTAGCTGTAGCCAGACCAAATGTTAGAGCAACAAACTGAAAAGGCTTGTCCAGAAAAGCAAACCTCAGAAAATGGTAATATTCTGTGTGAATTGGAATATAAAGTAAGCATCCTTCAAATCTATTGTGGACATAAACTGACCTTGCTGAACAAAAGGCAGAATGGTCCTGATAGTTTCCATTCTGAAAGATAGAATCCTTACAAATGTATTCAGAATATTTAGATTTTAAATTGGTATGAAAGGGTCTTCTTTTGGAATAATGATGAGATTTGATTAAAATCCCATCCCATGTTCCTGCAAAAAAACTGGAGCAATCGCTCCCATATCTTCCAGATCTAAGACAGATAAAAGAAAAACCTGAGCTTTTACAGGATTCCTAGGAACATTGGACAGAAAAAAAAAAAAAAAAAAAACTTTACCTGGGAGGCCTTGTTCTGAATACAATTCCATATCCATGAGAAATAATATTTCTGGAACAGACAAACCAAGCCTTCAAAAAGAGGTTTAATCTGCCCCCTACCAGAACTATTATATTGGGGGACACACCTTCATGCGGTTTTAAAAGCGGGAACAGATTGCTTAACCTGTTTGGACGTGTTCCAGGTTAGCATTATGCCTCCAGCCTGAACCAGAGGAACTATGCTTTGAACAGAGTCCGTTTTCTTTTCATTAATCTTAAAGATTTGGGGCTTTGGATTTTCCTTTACACTTCCAATGTTGAGGAAGAAAAACTCCTTTACCCCCAAGTAATAGTAGAAATAATAGCATCTAAAATCAGACCTAAATAATTTCTTTCCATGAAAGAAACAAAGAATCTAGATTTAGACACCATATCAGGATTCCAGGAATTAAGCCACAAGGCCCTTCTGTCAAGAATAGCTAAAAAAGGAAATTTATGCTTACCTGATAAATGTATTTCTTTTACGATATGACGAGTCCACGGATTTCATCCTTACTTATGGGATAACGCCTCCTGTTTAGCAGGAAGTGGCAAAGAGCACCACACCAGAGCTGTATATATAGCTCCTCCCTTCCCTCCCACTCCAGTCATTCGACCGAAGTTAGGAAGAGAAAGGAAAAGCCAAAGGTGCAGAGGTGACTTAAGTTTAACAAAAAATAAATAAATACCTGTCTTAGAAATGACAGGGTGGGCCGTGGACTCGTCATAGCGTAAAAGAAATAAATTTATCAGGTAAGCATAAATTTCCTTTTCTTTTACAAGATATAACGAGTCCACAGATTTCATCCTTACTTATGGGATACAATACCAAAGCTATAGGACATGGATGAAAGGGAGGGACAAGACAGGAACCTAAACGGAAGGCACCACTGCTTGAAGAACCTCCCAAAAACAGCCTCAGAAGAAGCAAAAGTATCAAATTTGTAAAATTTGGAAAAAGTATGAAGAGACGACCAAGTTGCAGCCTTGCAAATCTGTTCAACAGAAGCATCGTTTTTAAATGCCCATGAGGAAGCCACAGCCCTAGTAGAATGAGCCGTAATTCTTTCAGGAGGCTGCTGTCCAGCAGTCTCATATGCCAGATGGATGATACTCTTTAGCCAAAAAGAAAGAGGTAGCCGTAGCTTTCTGGCCCCTATGCTTTCCAGAAAAAAACAACAAATAATGAAGATGATTGACGAAATTCCTTAGTCACCTGCAAGTAAAACTTCAGGGCACGGACCACGTCCAAGTTATGCAACAGACGCTCCTTCTTAGAAGGATTAGGACATAAGAAGGAACAACAATTTCCTGATTAATATTCTTATTTGAAACAACCTTAGGAAGGAAACCAGGTTTGGTACGTAAAACCACCTTATCAGAATGGAAGATAAGGCGAGTCACATTGTAACGATGAAAGCTCAGAAACTCTACGAGCAGAAGAAATAGCAAACAAAATTAAAACCTTCCAAGATAACAACTTAATATCTATGGAATGCATGGGTTCAAACGGAACCCCTTGAAGAACATTAAGAACTAAATTCAAACACCAGGGTGGAGCAATTGGTCTAAACACAGGTTTGATTCTGGTCAGAGCCTGACAAAAGGACTGAACGTCTGAAACATCTGCCAAACGTTTGTGTAGTAAAATTGACAAAGCAGAGATTTGTTCCTTTAAGGAACTTGCCGATAACCCTTTCACCAATCCATCTTGGAGAAAAGATAGAATCCTGGGAATCCTAACTCTACTCCAGGAGTAGCCCTTGGATTCGCACCAATAAAAGATATTTACGCCATATCTTATGGTAGCTCTTTTTAGTAACAGGCTTACATGCCTGAATCAAAGTATCAATGACCGAATCAAAGTATCAATGACCGAATCAGAGAACTCCCGCTTAGATAAAATCAAGCGTTCAATCTCCAAGTAGTCAGTTGCAGAGAAACTAGATTCGGATGTTGGAAGGGTCCCTGAATGAGAAGGTCCTGCCTCAATGGAAGCTTCCACAGCGGCAGAGAGGACATGTCCACTAGATCGGCATACCAAGTCCTGCGATTAGGATTACTGAAGCCCTCTCCTGTTTGATCCGAGCAATCACTCGGGGAAGGAGAGCAAACGGTGGAAACACATAAGCTAGGTTGAACGACCAAGGCACTGCCAAGGAATCTATCAGTCCGGCCTAAGGATCCCTTGACCTGGATCCGTATCTTGGGAGCTTGACATTCTGACGAGACTCCATCAGATCCAATTCCGGTCTGCCCCATCTGAGAATCAGGGCGGCAAAGACCTCCGGATGGAGTTGCCACTCCCCCGGATGAAACGTATCTGCTTAAAAAGTCAGCTTCCCAGTTGTCCATTCCGGGGATTTAGATTGCTGACAGATAACAAGAGTGAGCCTCCGCCCACCGAATTATCTTGGATACTTCTGTCATCGCTAAGGAACTCCTTGTTCCTCCCTGATGATTGATGTAAGCCACAGTCGTGATGTTGTCCGACTGAAAACGGATGAATTTGGCCGAAGCCAACTGAGGCCAAACCTGAAGTGCATTGAATATTGCTCTCAATTCCAGAATATTGATTGGAAGCAGAGACTCCGACCGAGTCCACACACCCTGAGCCTTCAGGGAATTCCAGACTGCACCCCAACCTAGTAGACTGGCGTCCGTTGTCACTATCATTCATGAGGGTCTGCGGATAGATAATCTGGTGTCCAGGGGTCCTGAACATCTCTTACCCAAGCCTGGGCGAAGAGAGAAAGTCTGCCCCCTACTAGATACGGTCCCGGATCGGGGGCCACCCCTTCATGCTGTCTTGGTAGCAGCAGCGGGCTTCTTGGGTTGTTTACCCTTGTTCCAAGCCTGGTTGGGTCTCCAGACGGACTTGGCCTGAGCAGCCTGTTTAGCGGAAGAGAAGGAAGAAGAGGGGACTCCTTTGAATTTCCGAAAGGAACGAAAATTATTTTGTTTCCCTCTCAGTTTAGCAGTTCTAACCTCCCGTAACGTCAGAAATGATTTTTTTTAAGTCAGGTCCGATTAGGGTCTTTCCTTTGAAAGGGATAGCCAAAAGCTTTGATTTAGATTCTTAGCTGCCAATTTGGCAATCTGAAAGGCGGCATCCGTAATAAAAGAATTAGCCATCTTAAGAGCCTTAATTCTATCTAAAATTTCCTCTAAAGGAGTCTCAATCTTAAGAGACTCTTCTAAGGCGTCAAACCAGAAAGCCGCCACAGTGGTAACTGGTACAATGCAGGCTGTTGGTTGTAAAAGGAAACCCTGATGAATAAGTAACTTTTTTAGAAGACCCTCCAATTTCTTATCCATAGGGTCTTTGAAAGCACAACTGTCCTCTATAGGAATAGTTGTACGCTTAGCCAGGGTATATATAGCTCCCTCCACCTTAGGGACTGTTTGCCAAGAGTCCCGAACAGTGTCAGCTATGGGATATATTTTCTTAAAATTAGGAGAAGGTGAGAACGGGATACCCGGTCTCTCCCATTCCCGCGTAATAATTTCCGAGATTCTCTTAGGAACCGGAAAAACATCAAAGTAAGCAGGCACCTCTAAGTATTTGTCCATCTTACACAATTTCTCTGGTGGTACTACAATAGAGTCACAATCATCCAGAGTCGCTAAAACCTCCCAAAACAGGCAGAGGTGTTCAAGCTTAAATCTAAAAGGACATGACGTCCGAGTCCGTCTGAGGTAACACTTCCCAAATCGGAAAGTTCCCCCTCAGACAGAAGTTCCCTGACCCCCAAATCAGATCCGTGAGGGTACATCGGAAATAGCCAAAAAAGCATCAGAGGTTGCAGTATTCAAATTTACTTCTGTTCTGCTCCTCTGTAAGGGTAGATGACATAACTGCAGCCATATCCTGCAGAGTAAATTAAGTAGACGCGGTTGAAGAACCCGGCGTCGCTTGGGTGGGCATTAAAGGTTGTGACGCTTGGGGAGAAGTTAGCGGCATACCCTGATTCTCCTCAGACTGAGAATCATCCTTAGACACACTTTCCTTAAAGTACATGAGGGACAAAAAGTAAAAGTTCAGACATGTTAAACAGACTAGCAATAGCCATAATAGTCGTTCTTTACTTGAAATATTGAGCTCTGAAGTCAAATTACACAGACAAAATATTTGAACTGAAAAGTGTACTGCACCTTTAAATAATAAAAGCGCAACAATTTTTCTGTTATCTCAAAAACAATGTTTGCAGCAATAAAAACAATCCTTATGTGCCCAAAATAGCCTAACAATATTGCACCAATTTGCTTAGATATGTTATATATCAATTTAACTTTATTTTATTAGTTATAACAACTTTATATCGATTCAGGCCCCTGCACCTCGCCACAGCGCCTACCTGCCCCCAGAACACTCTGAATCTGCTTCGGTAGCTCCTAAGACTCTTTGTTAGTCAAAACAATTTAAGCCCCACCGGAGCTCAGGACCTTGCCGTCTATCCTATCCGGATGATACTGCGTGGCTGAGCGTGCGAAAATAAGCCCCGCCCACCGTGGTGGTAACTCTAGCCTTACTGAGACCCGCATGGGTAGTTAGAAAAACAAACATGTCAGTTCCCAAATAAAATATAAAACGCCATGTGCCCCTCTGACATCCCAAAAACAAGCATGTTGCTCAATTACAAAAGCGTAACCTCATGAGAAAACTGCCCTCTCTCAGGACAGTTATAAATATCTGACAATGTCAGCCCTTAGCCAGCAACCGCATCTCCCAGCGTTTAGCCCACACTGATTATACCTAAATGAAGTCCTTAGAAATATTTAGCAATCAACATAAAGGGAATTCCAGGTACACCATTTCTATACATATAGTGCATACTGCTTACCCCTTCCCAGATAGGGAATAATGTCAGCCTGTTCTGATGCATCAAGTCTCCCCAGAAACAAATGACTGAACATACCTCAATGCTGCTTGTAGCATGACACTGTTCTCCACACTGAAGATGTTTCTTTCACACTACCTTCAACTGCTCTGTGGAAACCAGCATGGATCTTAGATAACGTTTGCTAAGATTATCAACATCAGGGCAGAAAAATAAAAAATGTCTCCCCTCATCTTGGGAAGTTATGGACTGACGACTTCTCCCTGAGGAAAATAGTACTCACTGGCACCATTTTAAAATAAAAAACTTCTTGATTGAATAATCTAAACTAACACCTCACTTTACCTCTTCCTACCACTAACACAGGCAAAGAAAATGACTGGAGTGGGAGGGAAGGGAGGAGCTATATATATATACAGCTCTGCTGTGGTGCTCTTTGCCACTTCCTGCTAAACAGGAGGCGTTATCCCATAAGGATGAAATCCGTGGACTCGTCATATCCTGTAAAAGAAACATGCTTTTTACATACATTTTCATATTCAACATCACAAAAAAGAATTTGCACTCTAAAGCAAACTTAATACATTTGTGCTAACAGGGTCATAAGAAAACTGCTCTGAAAGACTACTAGACAACCAGTAAGTAGAAGCAGCAGCTATATCAGCAATAGAAATAGCTGGCCTGAGAATATAACCAATATGTAGAAAAGGTCCTTCTATGAAAGGATTCTTGTCTAAAGGACAGTCTACAATAGAATTGTTATTGTTTTAAAAGATAGATAATCCCTTTATTACCCATTCCCCAGTTTTGCATAACCAACATAGTTATATTAATATACATTTTACCTCTGTGATTACCTTGTATCTAAGAACCTTCTTCCAGCCCCCTGATCACATGACTGTGACTGTTTATTATCTATTGTCTTACATTTAGCATTGTTTTGTGCCAAATCTTAAATAACTTTCTGTGCCTGAACACAGTGTTATCTATATGGCCCACGTGTACTTTAAGTCTCTTTGTGTTGAAATGAAATTTAAAAAGCATGTGATAAGAGGCAGTCCTCAAGGGCTTAGAAATTAGCATATGAGCCTACCTAGGTTTAGTTTCAACTAAGAATACCAAGAGAAAAAGGCAAATTTGATGATAAAAGTAAATTGGAAAGTTGATAAAAATTTCATGTCCTATCTGAATAATGAAAGTTTAATTTTGACGAGACTGTCCCTTTAAAGGAAGTACTGTCTTCCAAAGGAAGTATGTTTACCTAGAGTGGAAATGGCCCCATCAACTTTGGGATCTGTTTCCCAGAACTCTAGATTAGCAGCAGGTAAAGGATATAACTTTTTAAATCTTGTAGAAGGATTAAGACACACCTGACTTAGGCCATTCCCCAGAAATCATGTCAGAGACAGCAGCAGGTACAGGACCTGAGGGAGATTAACAACAGTTTGAAAAAACTGAATTTAAATGTTTACAAAGGTTTATCATCATAAGATTTAGGTTCTTAAAAAAACAAAAAAAATATGTTTGTTAGCTTTTTTTACAATTAGCACACATTATAATGGTAGAAAGGTGTACAGGAGACTCTGTTTCTAGGGTATATTTAAAGACAGAATTATGCTGCTCCATACAGCATATAGCAAAGCAATGCAATAAACCCTAGATGCGCACATAACTAAGAAAACGTGCGCTAACCTGATGTGCTTACATGAGCGTGCAAACTTGCGCTAACCCGACAGTACCGGGTGCGAGAAACTAACCTGAAATTTCTAGAAGGATACGGTACGTGTGCTAACCCAATGAATGCAAAAACAGAGTACGAAAAAATTGTGCACAAAAAAACTGTGCGCAAAGCAAGGGCAATAGGCAAGGGCCATATATCATTACATATATAGAAAAACTTTTAAAAATGTAAAAGTGCTCATAAAGTAGCTAATTTAGTGTCTAAATATAAAAATAAAATACTTACCCATACACACTTGTCCACTATCAAACAAAACAAGTAGCAGACAGCCAAACCAGTACAGAAACACATCAACAGAGGCATAGGAGTATAATGAAGATCTATAAGGGAGGCAGAAGACACGTTCCTGCGACTAATTATAGAGGGCCTATGAAGGATTTCCTATGAGGTTTAACCATCGGATCATAAACCATATCCCAAATGCATCCCGCTGACCAGCACTGTACTCTGAGGGGAACCGGGCATTAATAGACTAAAAACCTCTCTTTCTCTGAAGAACACATGCACATCTTCATTCTTCAACCCCCTGCGGTGGAGGCAAAGTAAAGACTGAGGTATGTGGGAGAGGTTATAGAGTTCTTGGGGTTTGGGAATATTTTCCTCCTAGTGGTAGAGAAGAGTAACTCCCATGAGTAATGGATCGTGGACTCTCACCACCTGTATGAAAAATTATTAATGTATTCCCTCCTCCACACGATTTAGTTATTGTTGTTCAGGGCTGCTGATTAATCTTTTCGTGACACAAGCTTCCCCTGGCGTCCTACTGCAACCATAAATTTGCTATGTTTATGTATTATAAAAACTGTGAAATATAATATTAGCTTCAAAATGCCCTACTCTTATTACAACCATAGTTCAGAAAGGCAACTGTTGACTGACTGCCTCTATACCAACAAAGGACAACAAGTCAGAACAATGCCAAGCAATGCCAGCCCTAACAGCAGTGAGAAAGAAAAAAGAAGTGTCCATAAAGGAGTTAGAGTAAAAGTCACAAATTACCATCTTTCCTTCAGGACAGACCTTTAACTTTAAAAAGAGTAGATTAAACTTGTGTCTAACGAAAACAGATGAAAAACCCCAATGAAAAACAAGGAGGGGAAGAAACTTTCTGCAGACTGCATTTATTTTCCATGTTGAATCAGCTGTGGAGAGTATATGCATACAAGTGTTCTGTGTCATCAATAATTTCTATGATCCCCAAAGAAATGGCAGAGCGCCAAGAACCCACACACAGCGCAGCAACGTTCATTCATCAAGATCACACTTATATCTTAACGTTCGCTCCCTCAAGTGGATTTCACCTAAGAATACATCACTTTAAGGGGGAGGAGGGAAGCAATACAGTAGCTTTCAGAAATTAAGCTCTTAAGGAAACTTTGCGTCACAGTAAATCTCAGATTTATAGTGCTTGGCAGTTATCCTTGCAACTGTAGTAGCCTTGGGGTTTCTGGCAATAGCTCAGTATTGACAGCAGCTGATGCGGTTTCTATGCTTTCTTTGACTTCTCTTTAATAAAAAGCATGCCCTATGGCTCGTTGGTTTTGCCCCTTCTCAGCTGGTAGCAACTTCTTGAGGACTCAAAGAGCCAGACTTGGCAAAGAGCCAGTCAAGTAGCACAGACGGCTGGCTCACAGCAGACCGCAATCAGAGCTCCATAAAAGCACAGAAAAAGCAGTCAGATGCTGTATTAGGCTACACAGGAACTTCCACCACAAATAAAGCACAACCTGCCCAACTTTCCTATAGCTTTTTATACTCGCATTACTGGCTAAGAATAATGTATGGTTTCCCCTCCCCCATGTGTCATATCTACTCTAACTGAGCAAGACAAAGAGAATGAGATAATAGAGAGACAGGGAGGGAGTTGAGAGGAGTACAAAGACACGGGGTGTGGTGCAGGAGGATACTGAGAAAAAAAAAGTGGGGCATGGGATTAGTGTAGTAAAGGAGATGAGGTGTACCTAGTCAGAGAATTAGTCAGATGCTTCAGCAACAGGAGTGTGCCCGAAGGGTGGGAAGGAGGACTCTAGGAAATAGAATAGTGTTCTGCAGGGAATCACTTGGCAAACCAAGATTGATACATTTTGTATCCAAACAAAATTAGAATTGGGTTACAGTGACTTAGTAATAAGTATTTTGTGCAAACCAAAACAAGACAAATTTAAGTGCGGCTGTGAAGCAGGAAAACAAAGACATAAGCCATTTGTTTGAACCATATGTTCGTTGCTTGCTCTCCTAGAGATGTGTAATCTTGCTTTTATTTGCAGTTCAATTTAACCCTATATATCAGGGAGGTCTGCAATACATTGTACAGAAGCACATTCGTAATCTCTTGTAGCCAGAGGGTTAAAATGTTAAATGTTTAGATCATCAACAGTAAATTTATTTGGTGAAAAAAAAAAAAAAAACTACAACATAATTGCTGATTACAGACCAAAATGCATAACTCAACAGAATACAGAGATTTATAAAGTCTATCTAAAAAGCAGTTAACTAAGTGGAAATTTATTTGGACAGACTACAAAACCAGCAGCCAGCCTTATCATAAAGGAAAGTAAAACAAAAGAAACAAATCCTGTGGCAGTTAGAACTGAGCCAGGTGGCGACCCTTCCAGTATCTGTGCTTTAGGAACAACTAGTGCTTGAAATTTAAGTCCTCCATTTACTCACAGGCCACATGTAGTGTAAGCAGCTGCAGGACTGCTGGAGCTTTCCCACAATGCTCTGCCAAAATCTGCAACCCATGACCCACAGAAATGTTACACAGAAAACCCCCACTACACCCTCTAGTGGTCACTTATGCAGTAACATCACTAAGAGCAGACTAGCAATATACAGTTTTGTTAACAGAATCTAATTAAAGGTTCTCTGTTTTTAAAACAAAATTATATTACAATTTCCAGAAAAAGCTCAACACATCAATTCTGTTTATTGACAAAGTATATAATCTACTTTATTTGGATCTATATTAGTATTATTACTTAGCTAGCATACATTTTTAGATGGTTGTTTACAATCTTCAGTGGTCTTATTACATCTAACATTAACTCATTAGAAGGTTAACTATTACTGTTCTGTGTACTTAAAAAATGTTTCAAAAGTGGTTATTTAAAAATATATTGCAGTAGTTTCTTTACTCCAACAGTGAAACTGGTGTGCATTCTGCACAATTTACAACCTTGACTTTCCTAGACATGGTACAGTGAATGCTTGATAAGTGCAGGAGGCAGTTTATGCCACAGCAAAGATGATGAAATAACAAGTGGCACTCCAAGGAGTGTGTCCCTGGACTGCAAACAAGCAAATTGTGTTAGGAAAATGTCTTAACATTTTTAAAACATTTTTCGTCTACAGGTCTTTTGCAATACAGTGATCTCTATGATTATAAATATATAAAATAGTCCTTTAAAGTTGTTAAAGAACGTACCATGTTATGAGCAATAAATGTATGAAAACAATGGGCTAAACCTAAAATGATATTCTAGTTCTCATAGGTACCCAATCACTTATTAGTTTAGGATTCATTAAATCAAATACGACAGTATTTGGAAAAGCAGCTACAAAGCCTAAAAAGAGATTTGCATGGCAAAAATATAAATTATACTTAGCTGATAATTTCATTTCCATCGTGGGGAGGAGAGTCCACGGCGTCATTCATAAGAACCTGGCCACCAGTGAGGAGGCAAAGACATCCCAGCCAAAGGCTTAAATACCTCTCCCACTTCCCTCATCCCCCAGTCATTCTGCAGAGGGAACAAGGAACAGTAGGATAAATATCAGGGTATAAATGGTGCCAGAAGAACAAACTAAATTTAGGTCCATCATCTGGAGCAACTGGCAGGAGCCGTGGACTCTCCTCCCCACGGTGGAAATGAAATTATCAGGTAAGCATAATTTATATTTTCCATCTAAAGGGGAGGAGAGTCCATGGCTTTATTCATTACTTGTGGGAACAAATAACTAAGCTCTAGAGGACACAATGAAAACAGGAGGGCAAAAGGCAGACCCTAATCTGAGGGCACCACAGCCTGTAAAACCTTTCTCCCAAAAACTGCTTCCGCCGAAACAAAAACGTCAAATTTGTAAAATTTTATAAAGGTATGTAAAGACCACCAGGTAGCCGCCTTACAAATCTGCTCCATAGAAGCCTCATTCTTGAAGGCCAACGAAGAAGCCACAGCTCTAGTAGAATGAGCCGTGATCCTCTGAGGAGGCTTATGTCCTGCTGTCTCATAGGCCAAGCGAATCATGCTCCTCAACCAAAAGGACAAAAATGTTGGAGGCTTTCTGCCCCTGCGCTTCCCTGAATACACCACAAAAAGAGATGTAGTCTGTCTGAAATCCTTCGTAGCCTGAAGATAGAACTTCAAAGCTCGAACCACATCCAAATTATTATGTAACCTCTCCTTAGGAGAAGAGGGATTAGGGCACCAGGAAGGAACAACGACTTCCTGATTGATGTTACGGTTAGACACAACCTTGGGAAGAAATCCCAAACCAGTGCGAAGAACAGCCTTAGCATGAAAAACCAGATAAGGAGACTCACATTGCAAGGCCGCAACTCAGATACTCTGCATGCCGATGCAATAGCCACCAGAAAAACAACCTTCCAAGAAAGAATCTTAATGTCAACATAGGTGTGCATAGGTTCAAATGGAACCCTCTGCAACAATTTCAGAACCAAGTTCAAGCTCCAAGGAGGAGCGGACTGTCTAAAAACAGGCCTGATTCTAGACAAAGCCTGAATATCAGGAAGCTCAGCGAGCCTCTTGTGTAACAGAACAAATAATGCTGAAATCTGTCCCTTCAAGGAACTGGCGGCAAGCCCTTTCTCCAGGTATCCAGAACAGAATCCTGGATACCTTAACCTTGAGCCAAGGATATCCATGCTTCTCACACCAGGACAAGTTCTCCACACCTTATGATAGATGCGACGAGTGACCGGCTTCCTGGCCTGAACGAGAGTATCAATCACTCTCTCTGAAAACCCTCTCTTGGCCAAGACTAAGTGTTCAATCTCCACACAGTCAGCCTCAGAGAATCTAGATTTTGATGTTGAAAAGGACCCTGTACCAACAGATCCCTGCGACAGGGTAACCTCCATGGAGGAGACGATGACCCCCACTAGAGCCGCAAACCACGTCCTCCACAGCTACAACGGAGCAATCATAATAGCCGAAGCTTGCTCCTGCTTGATGCGGGCCACTACACAAGGTAGAAGTGGCAACGGTTGAAAAATGTAAACTAGGTTGAACCCCCCAACCTCAACCCGTATCTGGGTAGCTTGCAATTGAGTCTGGACGCCATGAGATCTATCTCCAGAGTCCCCCATTCGTGACAAATCTCTGCAAACACCTCGGGGTGGAGAGACCATTCCACCGGATGGGATTGCCTGCTGAGAAAATCCGCTTCCCAGTTGTCCACACCCGGAATGTGGATTGCTGAGAGGGAGCAGCTGTGGGACTCTGCCCATTCCAATATCCGAGAAACCTCCCTCATCGTTAGGGAGCTTCTCGTCCCCCCCCTGATGGTTGATGTAAGCCACTGAGGTAATGTCTGTCTGGAATCTGATGAAGCTGAACGACCCCAGAAGAGGCCACGTCTTCAGAGCATTGTAGATCGCTCGAAGTTCCAGAATATTGATGGGGAGGAGAGACTCCTCTCGAGACTATTTTCCCTGTGTCATCCTGGCACCCCAAACAGCTCCCCATCCTGCCAGACTTGTGTCAGTGGTCACATTCTCCCAGGACAGTCTCAGGAAGGATGCCCCTTGGGACAGTTGTTCCGGACAGATCCACCAAGAGAGAGAGTCCCTCTTCTGATCGTCCAGAGAAATCTGTTGGGATAGGTCTGTATGATCACCTTTCCACTGTCAACATGCACAACTGAAGAGGTCTGAGATGGAACCTGACTAATGGAATGACATTGATGCTGGATAGCATGAGCCCGATCACCTCCATACTCTGCGCCACAGAGGGACTGGAGTAGAACTGAAGGGCAAGACAGGCAGACGCAATCTTCCTGCATCGCTAATCTGTGAGAAAAATGCTCATGGATATAGAATCTATTATTGTTCCCAGGAACTACACCCTGTTGCTGGGAATCAGGGAGCTCTTTCCTGAATTTATCTTCCAACCGTGAGATTGGAGCAAAAGAAGGGCCCTTGAGCGATCCTCTGCGAGACTGAACGACGACGCCTAGACTAGGATATCGTCCAGATAGGGCGCCACAGCAATACCTCTGGATCTAGCTACTGCAACCAACGCCCCCAGAACCTTTGTGAAGACTCTCGGGGCCGTCGCCAGACCAAAAGAAAGGGCCACAAACTGGAAATGTTGGTCCAGAAACGCAAATCTCAGGAAACTGAAGTGATCCCTGTGGATTGGCACATGAAGGTAGGCATCCTTCAATTCTATCGTCGTCCTGAACTGACCCTCTTGAACTAGGGGCAGAATAGATCTGATAGTTTCCATTTTAAACGATGGAACAGCCAGAAACTTGTTTAAACATTTTAGGTCTAGAATCGGGCGGAACGTGCCCTCCATCTTTGGGACCACGAAAAGGTTTGAATAGTACCTGTGACTGATTCCCGGCTACTCTGACTGGGTAGCTCCGCCAAACAGGTCCTTCCGCTGCCTGAAACAAGCTGCTATGTAGCACAGGACAGGGATTCTAGCAGGAGCCCACCTAAATGACTAGACAGACTAGCATTCAGGTGAAATAAGAACTCTTTATTGGGACAAACACACATCTTTTATACATACAATTCATCTTTATAAGACATGACACAATTCCAGATCCCGGGGGAGCGGTAATTCCAGGGTGTCATTTTAAAGCTCTCGGTCCCCAGAATCCACAGTCCAAAAAGCGACGTGATCCGTGGCTGGGGACCGGAGTTATGCTGGTTTAAACGTCCACTTGGAAGTCCAGGGAGAATAGGGATTATAGGGGGAACCGGAACCCCCAGTTCCCAAGGGAGCTCCCTTCTGGCAATCACCCCACCTCCGGCCCACCCTGAGAGGAAGCAAACCCCAGAAGAGCGGAGCTCTGGGACAAAGGGCCACTGTAGCAACCTGGGTCAAAGGGCACCGGTAATCCTGGATGATGCGACCGACCGGTAGTTCCAAGGGACCGGCCGGCCGAAGGGTAAAGTGGCGGTTAGCGACCAGCTCTTCCAAGATGACATTCAATACACAAAACAATGGAAAAAGAAGGTCTGGGGAATCGCGGTTGCTCTGTGGAGCCCAAAACCGCAGAGAGACAGCAGGGGTGAGGTCATAGGGGGGTAAGGGATCAATCCCTGCAGCCCAGTATCCTTGACAACTCCCCCCCTTCCAGTTCGGCAGACCCAGCTAGATCCACATATGGGTCCGGCCCAGGGATGTCCGAGGAATTTATGCCACTTCAGTCCGCCGGGAAAGTCCGTCAGCATGCTCATTGATTTTTCCCGGTCGGTACTGAATGTCAAACTTAAATGGCTGCAGGGCTAGGCTCCACTTCAACAGTCTCCCGTTGTCCCTGGAAACTCGGTTGAGCCATACAAGGGGATTATGGTCAGTGAGGACGGTGAAAGGTCTCCCATATAGGTAGGGCTGCAACTTCTTCAAAGTCCATACCAGCGCCAGACATTCTCTCTCGACCGCCACGTAGCCTACTTCCTGGGGTAGCAGTTTTCGACTGAGGTAGGCAACGGGGTGGTCCTTTCCTTCCTCATCTGCCTGGCTTAGTATGGCCCCAACCCGAACATAGAGGCATCTGTGTGGACAGAAAAGCGTTTGGCTGGGTTAAGAGCGGCCAGTACTGGAGCAGAGATTAAGGCAGACTTAAGACTCTGGAAGGCTTTTTCACACTCGGGGGACTACAGGACCTGTCGGGGAAGTCGTTTACGGGTCAGGTCAGTCAGGGGTTTGGCGAGGGTGCTGTAATTGGGGACAAACCTCCGGTAGTAGCCTTCAGTACCCAGAAAGGCAAGGACTTGGGTTTTGGTCCACTGCCTCGACTTTGGCCGGTTCGGGTCGCTGCTTACCGCAGCCGACTCGGTGGCCCAAGTATTGAACCTCCAAGCGCCCAATGGTACACTTATCTGGCTTCAAGGTTAGGCCGGCGGCTATAGATGGCGATGTCATCCAGGTATGCGCAGGCATAGTCCTGGAGGCCATCTAACAGGCGGTCTACCATTCTTTGGAAAGTGGCTGGGGCGTTCTTCATTCCAAACAGCATGACCTTAAACTGGTATAAGCCGAAGGGAGTGATGAAGGCAGACTTGGGGATGGACTCAGGGTCAAGGGGAATTTGCCAATAACCCTTGCATAGGTCCAGGGTGGTCAGGAAGTGGCCCTGGGCGATTCGATCTAACAGGTCGTCTACTCAGGGCATGGGATAGGCATTAGTGGTGGTTCTGTCGTTGAGTCTACGGTAGTCAATGCAGAACCGGATAGTTCCATTCTTCTTGGGTACTAACACTACCGGGGAGGCCCAGGGACTGTTGGACGGTTCAATGACACCGAGGTCCAACATTCCCCGGAGCTCCCAGTGCATACTTTCCCTGATGGCCATACTTTTCCCTGTAGGCAGCCTGTTGCAGGGGGGGTCTGTTCTGGGGTCTCCACCCGGTGGATGGCTGTGGTGGTAAACCCAGGGACAGTAGAGAACATGTCACTTCTCTGTTCCAGGAGTCGCCGGACCTGCCTTTTCTGTCCAGGCTCTAACCTGTCGTCTACGGATATGTCATCAACTCCCTGGGGTGCATCAGTAGGTCCGGGAAGCTCCGGCTTTGGAAGACTTTCAGAGTCCTCCATTGCCGGCGCACAGATTGCGGCCACATCTCTGGGTCTATGTATGCCTTCAACATGTTCATATGAAAGGTCCGACGGATCCTTTCAACTGAATACTTCGCTACTAGGTATGTGGTAGTGTTGAGATGTTCCACAATCCGGTAGAGTCCTTGCCAAGAGGCCTGTAGCTTGTCTGTTTTGACAGGCTTCAGGGCGAGGACCTTCTGTCCCACTATCAGGGTTCAGGCGCGGGCATTGTGATCGTACCATCGCTTCTGTTTGTGTTGAGAGGCCTGAAGGTTCTCACGGACCTGGGCAGCCAGGTCCTGCAGCCTGTCCCCGAGCTGGAGTACGTACCCCACGACAGAGTTCTCTTCCCCTCCTGTGGCTCCCTCCAAGTGGGCTCGTACCAAATCTAGCAGCCCCTAATCTTTTGACCATACAGAAGTTCAAAGAGGAAAAAGCCTGTGGATTTCTGAGGCACCTCTCGATATGCAGAGAGGAGGTGCGGCAGGAATTTTTCCCAGTCCTTGTGAGTGGCAGAGAACGCCCGAAGCAGTTGCTTTAGTGTCAGTTAAACCTCTCACACAGCCCATTGGTCTGGGGATGGTAAGGGGCGCTGTGCAGGGGTTTAATCCCGCACAACTTCCAGAGTTGTTGAGTGATTTCCGCAGTGAACTGCCCGAGGGAAGTCTACCCTGGTGAATATCCGGAGCATCACATCTGCTATGATCTCCGCCTGGATATTGGCCAAGGGGATTGCCTCTGGGTATCGGGTGGCATAGTCTACAATGGTAAAGATGTATTTCTTTCCTGAGGGGCTGGGCCGAGCTAATGGCCCCACAATGTCTACTGCTACTCGGCTAAAGGGTTCATCAATAATGGGCAGGGGATGGAGGGGGGCTTTTGTATAGTCTCCCGTCTTTCCTAACTTTTGGCAAACCTCACAGGATTTACAGTATTCCTTAATATCGGCTGTAATGCCTGGCCAGAAGAAGGTTTGAGTCAAGCAGTGGTGGGTCCTTTGCTTTCCTAAGTGGCCGCTAAGGGAATGTCATGCCCTATTCAGCAGTTTGGACCGAAACTTCTTCGGTACGACCAGCTGGTGTTTGGGCACCGGTCCTTTTCTTCTCTTGGAGATCCGGTACAGGAGATCGCCCTCCCACTGGAACCGCTCATCTCCGGGGACCTGGGTGTCAGCACCTACTCGGAAAGGGGCCAGGGTCGGGTCACTCAAGGTCTCTTTGGCGAAGTCGGAAGGGATTGCCCAGGAGGGGGTGTCGGCAAGTTCGAGTTTAGTGGGGACGGGCAGTCAGTCTTACCTGGCTCCCCAGAGTTGGTGAGGTGGCTTGGCACCTGGCCTGCTGGCGGGTAGTCACAGGGCAGGTGTCCGGAGAGGTATTCCTCAAAAAGGCGGAGACAAGAAAGCCGAGGTCGTTTCCCAACAGGACCTCAGCAGGGATGTTTTGCATAACCCCCACTTCTACATTGCGGGCGTCTGTTTTCCAGTCCAAATGGATCCAGGCTGTAGGAACCCTCAGAACAGCACCTCTCGCTACCCCTACAGCAAGGGTCCGTCCAGTGTGACCCGAGAGGGGGACGAGGTGGGGCTGAATCAAAGAAACTGTGGCCCCGGTATCCCTCATTCCTTGAGCGCCTGCCCGTTGACCCATACCTCTTGCCGATGTTATCGGTTGTCTTGGTCCACTAAATTGACGTGGTGCAAGACACCCACTTCTTCTGGCCACTCAGCATACGGGTTGGAGCTCGCTGTAAAGTTACAATGGGCAGCGAAAAAAGATGGGCAGTCGGTTCTTTACTTTTAAGCTGTAATGAATATGACCAAAAACAATGTTCCCAAGTAATTGTACTTATTTAAAGTACAGGTGCTCAAATGTTTATACAAAGATATCCAACAACCCAATAGTTTATTAGTATAAGATTATTTATTCGATACAATACTCATTAAAAAATCCTTTATATAATACAGATTCATTGAACTATCTTAATATAACTAAGATTGCTAAAGACACCGGTGTCTGTAAATCTGCTGACAATTATAAATCACTCTCAGCTAATAAAAACTTAAAGAGTAGCTACTAATGTGGTCTAAAAGAACATTAAATCATGGTAATTTTCTAACAATTTAAAATATAATCTGTGCTACTCTATAAATTCTGACACAATATTCGTTACAATGATACACACGATATCGTTACTGCTCTATCATACGAACCAGTCCGAGTTTTGCAAACTAATTTTTGAAAGTTGATATTTGAAAGTTGATTTTCAACTAATAAAATGTAAGAATAAGGCTCAGAATAAAGTTGATAGTACAAGTTGATTTGCGGTTAGTAAAAATAAAAAGGTAAGTTCATAGAGCTCAAAAGAAAATGGATAGTACCTCTTGTCGTCACTTTGGTTTGTTACGTTACTGGATTGTACCTGTATGTTTACAAACAGTCTGAGTGATCCTCGGTCATTTCCTTGGCACCGCTTGTCAGCGGTTCTCGATTCTCAGAGCAAGTGGTTGGATTTACCCGGAATTGTTTATCCGCCAATCAGCTCCTTTAGTTACCGGGTCCTCTAGTGCACGCACGTTTTAAATGTGGTTTCGAAGAACTTTTATCGCCCCAACAGCAATCTCAGGTAGTCAATTACCATACACACGATCTCCTTGTTGAAGTGTACTGCTAGTGTAGCGGTTATGGGAGTAATGGCCTTATACAAATTCTCAGGCATTTTTCCAGATAGTTTTCAAGCTGTTATTAGACTATTTTTTGGCCTCTTTTCACAGTCTATGAAGCTAATGACAAGATCAACGCGTGTCGGCTCCCACAGAGCCTTTATCAAGATCAATGAGCAGCGGCCTGGTAGGTGCGGGCTGGAGGAGCTCCCCACGGAGTTGGGATGGGGTTCCTTGGCGGCTGGGCTGGGGTTTCTTTGTCTTGTTGGGTAGTTCCGTATCATATGGCCGGGGTGTCCACACCCATAACATCCCCGGGGATTGCTGCCTCCGGTCGGGTAGACAGGCGGCCACCGGGTCTGGGGCTGCCGCAAAGCTGTTGGGGAGTCGAGCTGGGGCGGAGCGGGTTGCTGGCCGGAGGTCTGTGGCCACCTAGCGCCGGGCATCCACATACTGATCGGCCAGGGTGGCGGCCGCTGTTCTGGGTCCCTTGTCCTTTACCCAGTCCCTTATCTCCACTGGGGTGCGGTTGTAGAACTGTTCCAGGAGCATGAGTTGAACAGCTTCGTCTAGGGTGGCGATGTAGCACCCAGTAACCCAGGAGTTCAAGTACTGAGCTAAGCGGTGGGCAAATTCGGTATAAGGCTGCTCCTCTTGTCTTTGTAGTCCCCTGAATCTTAGCCGTGTGAGCCTCCGGTGAGTCCATACCGGGCAAGGATGCGCTCCTTCCTTCCGGAGATCAAGGCAACTATGACCAGGTGAACAGTGTGGAAAGCCTCTAGGGCCCTACCGAACAGTTTCCCAATTAGGATAGTAACCCTATCGGCATCAGTGACCCCATGCATCCGGCACTGGGTCTCGAACAGCTGTAGGTAGCGGTCGATATCCTCGCTCTCATCATCCTGGAATGCTCAGAAAGCCCAGTGAGGTAGTAGTTTCTTGGGCCGGGAAGGGGGTTTTTGAAGCGCCAACATATGTACCTTGGTGGCTGTATCTGGCGCTGCAGGTCAGACATTGTAGTCCCTTGAGTGGAGGCTGTACTGGGCCATCCCCCGCTTTGGTCGCTGTCCAACCCACCAGCCTGTTCGTTAGCCCGATCGTCCTCCATCAGTTCGGCTACGAGCACTGCCTTTGTCTTGTTGCCAGCGACTTTCCCTCTAGCCTGCAGCAACATTCTCAATTCTTCCTTCCGGAGCCCATGGTACTGCTCCATCCGGCAAGATCTTCAGTTGGTGGTTTGGACGTTCCAGGTAGACGGAAGCATCCCACCGCTGCCAACCAATGTGACAGATTCCCTGCTAACCCGACTGGGTAGCTCTGCCAAACGGGTCCTTCCGCTGTCTGGAACAAGCTGCTATGTAGCCCAGGAAAGTGATTCTAGCAGGAGCCCACCTAAATGACTAGACAGACTAGCATTCAGGTGAAATAATAACTTTATTGGGACAAACGCACATCTTTTATACATACAACTCATCTTGATAAGACATGACACAATGCCACAGTTTCCCTGCCATTCCCGCCCCTCCAGACAGGCTGGCGCTGGCCATAGCAGCCATGGTCCTACAGATTCCCAGTACCCAGGGGTTGCGGCACTTCCAGGGTGTCATTTTAAAGCTCTCGGTCCCCAGAATCTACAGTCCAAAAAGCGACTGATCGTGATCCGTGGCTGGGGACCGGAGTTATGCTGGTTTAAACGTCCACCTGGAAGTCCAGGGAGAATAAGGGTTATAGGGGGAACTGGAACCCCCGGTTCCCAAGGGAGCTCTGTTCAGGCAATCACCCCACCTCTGGCCCACCCCGAAAGGCAGCAAACCCCAGAAGAGCGGAGCTCTGGAACAAAGGGCCACTGGAGCAACCTGGGTCAATGGGCACCGGTAATCCTGGATGATGTGGCCGACCGGTAGTTTGAAGGGTAAAGTGGCGGTCAGCGACCAGCTCTTCCAAGACAAAATTCAATGCACAAAACGGGAACAGAAGGTCTGGGAAATCGCAGTTGCTCTGAGGAGCCCAACACCGCCGAGAGACAGCAGGGGTGAACAGTTGCAAGATAGCGCTATTTCTGCATGCCTCACAAGTGGGATCAATCAATACTGAGAATGGGAGGAAGGGAGAAAGGGAGAGAGGAAGGGAGAGAGGAAGGGAGAGAGGAAGGGAGAGAGGAAGGGAGAGAGGAAGGGAGAGAGGAAGGGAGAGAGGAAGGGAGGGAGGAAGGGAGAGAGGAAGGGAGAGAGGAAGGGAGAGAGGAAGGGAGAGAGGAAGGGAGAGAGGAAGGGAGAGAGGAAGGGAGAGAGGAAGGGAGGGAGGAAGGGAGGGAGGAAGGGAGGAAGGGAGGGAGGAAGGAAGGAAGGGAGGGAGGGAGGGAGGAAGGAAGGAAGGGAGGGAGGGAGGGAGGGAGGGAGGAAGGAAGGAAGGGAGGGAGGAAGGAAGGGAGGGAGGGAGGAAGGGAGGAAGGGAGGAAGGGTGGTCCTAGAGTGGAAAGGGGGAATAAAGGGTATAGAAAAAGATGGCTTGGAGGGGGCAGCCATACGACAAACATTTCTGAACCTAAGATGGCAGAAACTAGTTAGAGGGAAGAGGGTTAGAGAGCTTTTTGGGAAGGATCAGGGAGGTGTGAAGATAACGAAACATTGGCAGACTGTATGCCAGTACCTAAGATGGTGGTGACCAGAGGGGATTGAGGGGGAAAAGAGAGCTGTTTGAGAGGGATAAGGGGTGGGAGGGATCAGATGGGAGAGAAATCTTTACACTAAAGCTAAACTTAACCTTACAAGCTACCGGATTAACCCTTTAACTGCCACGAGTTTCATAAGTGTGGCACGCAGCTGCAATTAGAGGCATTCTAATTACCAAAAAGTAATGGTAAAGCCATGCATGTCTGCTATTTCTAAACAAAGGGGAACCAAGAGAAGCTTTTACAATCATTTGTGTCATGATTGCAGAAGCAGTATGTAAATAATTTCAGTAAGAACCCCAAAATTTGTGAGTTAATTTTTTTATAATATGATCGCATTTTGCAGCAAAACAGTGGCATGAAATATACCAAAATGGGCCTAGATCAATACTTTTAGTTGTCTACTAAAAAAAACAAAAGAAAAAAAAACAATTTATGCTTACCAGATTAATTCCTTTCCTTCCTGGCAGGGAGAGTCCACGACTTTATTCCTTACTGTTGGGAAATACAACACCTGGCCACCAGGAGGCAAATTTACCCCAGCCAAAGGCTTAAATATCCCTCACACTTCCCCTATCCCCCAGTAATTCTGCAGAGGGAACAAGGAAAAGTAGGAGAAACATCGGGGTATAAAGGTGCCAGAAGAAATATATATAAGGAGCAGCTCAACAAAAATAATTTACGGGCGGGGTTGTGGACTCTACTTGCCAGGAAAGAAAGGAATTTAATATTTAATAAGCTAAGCGGATGACACTCCTCAACTAGAAAGATAGGGAAGTTGTAGTAGCCTTCTGCCCCTTATGCTTCCCCATATAGATGACAAACAAAGAGGAAGATTGTCTGAATTCCTTAGTAGCCTGAAGATAGAACTTCAAGGCACGAAGCACATCGAGATTGTGAAGCAAGCATTCCTTTGCTGGAGGAGGATTAGGACACAGAACGAACAACAATTTCTGGATTAATGTTACGATCCGACACCACCTTACGGAGGAACCCAAATTTAGTATGTAAAACCGCCTTATCAGCATGGAAAACAAGATAAGGTGGTCACATTGTATCTCAAAATCTCAAACTCTGCGCGCAGAGGCAATAGCCAACAAAAAAAGAACCTTCCAAGATAACAATTTATTGTCAATAGTATGCATAGGCTCAAACGGAGACTGCTGCAAAAGACTAAGAACATGATTGAGGCTTCAAGGTAGAGCACCCGATGTAAACACAGGTCTGATTCTAGTCAGAACCTTAACAAAGGACTGCACATCCGGAAGCTCAGCCAATCTCTTGTGCGGTAACACCGACATGGCCGATATCTGTCCCTTCTCCAGTCCCAGTTGTTCAAACCAGGAATGTGGATCGCCGACAGCGTACATCTGAGTCTCCGTCCACTCTAGTATCTAAGATACTTCTCTCATCGCCAAGGAACTTCTCGTTTCCCCCGATGGTTGATGTAGGCAACCGAGGTTATATTGTCTGATTGGTATTTGATAAACTGGGACGAACCCAGAAGGGGCCAAGCCTTCAAGGCATTGAAGATTGCCCGGAGTTCCAATATATTGATCGGAAGGGAGGACAACTCCTTAGACCACAGACCTTTTGCCTTCTTGGCACCCCAAATGGCTCCCCAGCCGGAAAGGCTTGCGTCCGTAGTCACAATCTCCTAGGACGGTCTCAAGAAACACGTGCATTGGGACAGATGATATGGATAGAGCCACCAAGAGAGCGAGTCTCGACAGGTTGTCCAGCACAATCGGTTAAGACAGATCTCAATCATCGCTGTTCCATTGTCTCAGCATGCATAGTTTTAAGGGTCTGAGATGGAATCTGGCAAAGGGAATGATGTCCATACAGGACACCATGATTCAGATCACCTACATACACTGGACAACTGAGGGTCTCAAGGAAATCTGGAGGGCAAGACATGAAGTAGTTCGCTTGCAACGTCTCTGATCTGTGAAAAATATTCTCATGGATATGGAGTCTATTATTGTCTCCAGGAAATTCACCCTTGTACTTGGAATAAGAACTCTTAAGTTTATCTACCATCCATGTGATCGAAGAAGACTGAGAAAGGACTTGAGTGTTCTTCCACTAGACGAAAAAAATGGTACCTGCACCAAGATATTGTCCAGGTAAGGCGCTACTGCAATACCTTGTGTTCTGGCAATGACTAAAAGAGTCCCCAGAACCTTCAAAAATATCCGTGGAGAAGTAGCTAGGCCAAACGGAAGAGCTATGAACCGGAAGTGCTGGTCCAGAAAGGCAAACCTCAGTAACTGAAAATGTTCCCTGTGTATCGGAATGTGAAGTTATGCATCCTTCAGGTCTATGGTGGTCATAAACGGTCAATCCTTCTTCTGGTTCAGGAAGGACAGTTTTGTCTCCATCTTGAAAGAGGGGACACTCAGAAACTTGTTTCGGCACTTTAAATCCATTTGGAACCACGAAAAGGTTTGAATAAAGCCCCAAACCTCTTTCTGCTGTAGGTACCGGGACAATTACTTCTAGAGAAGAGAGATCCCGTACGCAACCTAAAGACAGTCCACGTTTCTGGTTTTGTAGACAGTCTGGAGAGTAGGAATCTGCCCCTGGGCGGATGAGATTTGAATCCTATCCGGTATCCCTGAGATACAACCTCCAGGACCCAAGGATTCTGTACATCCTGAAACCAAGCGTCTGAAAAAAAAAGACAGTTTGCACCCTCCCCTACTTGATCAGATCCTGGATCGGGGGCCGCCCCTTGATGCCGATTTGTTCTTGGTGGGCTTCTTAGTCCGTTTGGACTTATTTCAGGACTGAGCTGGCTTCCAAGTACTCTTGGGCTGCTCGGACTTTGATAAGGATTGCGGTCGTTATGATTTGTCAGAACGAAATTTAGACAATTGCCGTCCCTTAGGACTATTCTACTTATCCTGTGGTAGGAAGACACCTTTCCCTTCGGTTACCGTAGAAATAATGGAGTCCAGCCATGGACTGAATAAAATCTTCCCCTTGAAAGGAAGAGAAAGGAGTCTGGATTTAGAAGTCATATCTGCAGACCAAGACATCCACCAGAGAGCCGGGCGGGCTAGGACTGCAAAGCCAGAAGCCTTTGCATTTAGGCAAATAATCTGCATATTCGCGTCACAGATGGAGTTAGCAATTCTCAGAGCTTTAATTCTCTCCTGAATATCCTCGAGGGGAGTCTCCACCACAATGAGCTGCCGCCAGTTGAAATAAAAACCCTGTATGTTGAAACATCTTCCTCAGAAAAGTTTCCATTTTCTTATCCATAGGCTCTCTAAAAGAAGACCTATCCTCCAGAGGGATAGTAGTACGTTTAGACAGCGTAGAAATAGCGCCATCCACCTTAGAGATGGAGCCCCACAAATCTAATTGAGAGTCAGGGACCGGCAATAATTTTTTAAAAGTAGACTAGGGGGAAAAAGAATTAGTTCCTATTCTTTCCCAAAAAACTCCCATTAAAGCAGCATAAATAACCCCTAGCTGTTCAAATAATCTCCCTGAAGGAGATATTAACCCTTGATCCTATCGAGGCATAAAGGAGCCACACTGTGACCCTGTATAGTAAAAGTGTATATATAAAACTGTCTTACCCTCCAGGATCCATGCTGTGGAACAGGCTCAGCCTCTCAAGTGTGACAGTCTTGCTGCGACGCTCTGACATGGACTTGAGTGTGTAACAGCAAGCGTAGAAACTCGTCAACACTGATTGCTCAGGAGCTGTTACGCAACAGTCTGGATGCGCTTGCAGAAAAACTTTCCCTGCATTTCCAGACTCTAAATTTCATCAATACTCTCAATAAGAGGTTGAAATGATTACTTAAAACTCCAGTCCTTTCTTGAAGGGAACATACCCATTACAGGATCTAAATCTTCAGCCACCTCCTATAGTGACGAAAGGAAAAGAATGACTGGAGGATAGGGGAAGTGGGAGGGATATTTAAGCCTTTGGCTGGGGTGTCTTTGCCTTCTCCTGGTGGCCAGGTGTTGTATTTCCCAACAGTAAGGAATGAAGTTGTGGACTCTGCCTTATGGAAGGAAAGTTTTGATCGGTAAATAAATAAAAAAGGCTCTTTTTCTGTTTAAATGAAGTAATAGCAAAATGCTAAAAAATACTCTGGTCTTGAAGTTTTAGTCTGAAATGCCCAGTCCTTAAGGGGTTAAAAGCAAACTAAAATGATAAGTGTATGCAGGCTTCTTAGCTACTTCAGAGACTAATGTAAAAACGTTTATTAATCAAGTTTGATTCATATAAAGCATGCAATTAAAAAACAAACAAAAATTTCCAATATACTTCCATTATCAAAACGTGCACATTATTTTTATATACACTTATATGCTGCATAACTGTAAAAAGTGGACATGAAAATATCACCTGAACAACTATGTAAAAAAGGGAAGATATTTTACCCCACAATAGTAAGTGCTCTGTGAAAAGTTATACTCCAGCTACAAGTTTAAAAAAACAAAAACACGGAAAACATAATTTATGTAAGAACTTACCTGATAAATTCATTTCTTTCATATTAGCAAGAGTCCATGAGCTAGTGACGTATGGGATATACATTCCTACCAGGAGGGGCAAAGTTTCCCAAACCTTAAAATGCCTATAAATACACCCCTCACCACACCCACAATTCAGTTTAACGAATAGCCAAGAAGTGGGGTGATAAGAAAAAAGTGCGAAAGTATATAAAATAAGGAATTGGAATAATTGTGCTTTATACAAAAAAATCATAACCACCACAAAAAAGGGCGGGCCTCATGGACTCTTGCTAATATGAAAGAAATGAATTTATCAGGTAAGTTCTTACATAAATTATGTTTTCTTTCATGTAATTAGCAAGAGTCCATGAGCTAGTGACGTATGGGATAATGACTACCCAAGATGTGGATCTTTCCACACAAGAGTCACTAGAGAGGGAGGGATAAAATAAAGACAGCCAATTCCTGCTGAAAATAATCCACACCCAAAATAAAGTTTAATGAAAAACATAAGCAGAAGATTCAAACTGAAACCACTGCCTGAAGTAATTTTCTACCAAAAACTGCTTCAGAAGAAGAAAACACATCAAAATGGTAGAATTTAGAAAAAGTATGCAAAGAGGACCAAGTTGCTGCTTTGCAAATCTGATCAATCGAAGCTTCATTCCTAAACGCCCAGGAAGTAGAAACTGACCTAGTAGAATGAGCTGTAATCCTTTGAGGCGGAGTTTTACCCGACTCAACATAGGCAAGATGAATTAAAGATTTCAACCAAGATGCCAAAGAAATGGCAGAAGCTTTCTGGCCTTTTCTAGAACCGGAAAAGATAACAAATAGACTAGAAGTCTTTAGGAAAGACTTAGTAGCTTAAACATAATAATACAAAGCTCTAACAGCATCCAAAGAATGCAATGATTTCTCCTTAGAATTCATAGGATTAGGACATAATGAAGGAACCACAATTTCTCGACTAAGGTTGTTAGAATTCACAACCCTAGGTAAAAATTCAAAAGAAGTTCGCAGCACCGCCTTATCCTGATGAAAAATCAGAAAAGGAGACTCACAAGAAAGAGCAGATAATTCAGACTCTTCTGGCAGAAGAGATGGCCAAAAGAAACAAAACTTTCCAAGAAAGTAATATAACGACCAAAGAATGCATGGGTTCAAAAGGAGGAGCTTGAAAAGCCCCCAGAACCAAATTCAAACTCCAAGGAGGAGAAATTGACTTAATGACAGGTTTTATACGAACCAAAGCTTGTACAAAACAATGAAATATCAGGAAGATTAGCAATCCTTCTGTGAAAAAAGAACAGAAAGAGCAGAGATTTGTCTTTTCAAGGAACTTGCGGACAAACCTTTATCTAAACCATCCTGAAGAAACTGAAAAAATTCTCGGTATTCAAAAAGAATGCCAAGAAAAAATGATGAGAAAGACACTAATAAATATAAGTCTTCCAGACTCTATAATATATCTCTCTAGATACAGATTTACGAGCCTGTCACATAGTATTAATCACAGAGTCAGAGAAACCTTCTTTGACCAAGAATCAAGCGTTCAAACTCCATACCTAAAAATTTAAGGATTTGAGATCCTGATGGAAAAAAGGACCTTGCGACAGAAAGTCTGGTCTTAACGGAAGAGTCCACAGCTGGCAAGAGGCCATCCGGACAAGATCCGCATACCAAAACCTGTGAGGCCATGCTGGAGCTACCAGCAGGACAAACGAGCATTCCTTTAGAATTTTGGAGAATACTCTTGGAAGAAGAACTAGAGGCGGAAAGATATAGGCAGGATGATACTTCCAAGGAAGTGATAATGTATCCACTGCTTCCGCCCGAGGATCCCGGGATCTGGACAGATACCAGGGAAGTTTCTTGTTTAGATGAGAAGCCATCAGATCTATTTCTGGGAGTTCCCACATTTGAACAATCTGAAGAAATACCTCTGGGTGAAGAGACCATTCGCCCGGATGCAACGTTTGGCGACTGAGATAATCCGCTTCCCAATTGTCTATACCTGGGATATGAACTGCAGAGATTAGACAGGAGCTGGATTCCGCCTAAACCAAAATTCGAGATACTTCTTTCATAGCCAGAGGACTGTGAGTCCCTCCTTGATGATTGATGTATGCCACAGCTGTGACATTGTCTATCTGAAAACAAATGAACAACATTCTCTTCAGAAGAGGCCAAGACTGAAGAGCTCTGAAAATTGCACGGAGTTCAAAATATTGATCGGTAATCTCACCTCCTGAGATTCCCAAACCCCTTGTGCCGTCAGAGACCCCCACACAGCTCCCCAACCTGTAAGACTTGCATCTGTTGAGATTATAGTCCAGGTCGGAAGAACAAAGAAGCCCCCTGAACTAAACGATGGTGAACTGTCCACCATGTCAGAGAGTGTCGTACAATCGGTTTTAAAGATATTAATTGAGATATCTTTGTGTAATCCCTGCACCACTGGTTCAGCATACAGAGCTGAAGAGGTCGCATGTGAAAACGAGCAAAGGAGATCGCATCCGATGCGGCAGTCCTAAGACCTAAAATTTCCATGCATAAGGCTACCAAAGGGAATGATTGTGACTGAAGGTTTTGACAAGCTGATATCAATGTTAAACTTCTCTTATCTGACAAGGACAGAGTCATAGACACTGAATCTATCTGGAAACCTAAAAAGGTTACCCTTGTCTGAGGAAACAATGAACTGAATGGTAAATTGATCCTCCAACCATGATCTTGAAGAAACAACACAAGTCGATTCGTATGAGATTCTGCGAAAATGTGAAGACTGAGCAAGTACCAAGATATCGTCCAAATAAGGAAATACCAAAACCCTGTTCTCTGATTACAGACAGAAGGGCACCGAGAACCTTTGAAAAAAATTCTTGGAGCTGACGCTAGGCCAAACGGTAGAGCCACAAAACTGGTAATGCTTGTCTAAAAAGAGAATCTCAGAAACTAAAAGTGATCTGGATGAATCGGAATATGCAGATATACATCCTGTAAATCTATTGTAGACATATAATGCCCTTGCAAAACAAAAGGCAGGATAGTCCTACAGTTACCATCTTGAATGTTGGTATCCTTACATAACGATTCAATTGATAGATCCGGAACTGGTCTGAAGGAATTTACCTTCTTTGGTACAATGAAGAGATAGAATAAAACCCCAGCCCCTGTTCCAGAACTGGAACTGGCATAATTACTCCAGCCAACTCTAGATCTGAAACACATTTCAGAAATGCTGAGCCTTTGCTGTGTTTACTGGGACACAGGAAAGAAAAAATAATCTCTTTGCAGGAGGCCTTAACTTGAAGCCAATTCTGTACCTTTCTGAAACAATGTTCTGAAACCAGAAATTGTGAACGGAATTGATCCAAATTTCCTTGAAGAAAACGTAAACTGCCCCATACCAGCTGAGCTGGAATGAGGGACGCACCTTCATGGGTATTTAGGAGCTGGCTATAGGTTTCTATAAGGCTTGGATATATTCCAAACTGGAAATGGTTTCCAAACTGATACCGCTCCTGAGGATGAAGGATCAGGCTTTTGTTCCTTGTTGTGAGGAAAGGAACGAAAATGATTATTAGACCTAAATTTACCTTAGATTTTTTATCCTTTGGTAAAAAACTTCCCTTCCCTCCAGTAACGGTTGAGATAATAGAATCCAACTGAAAATCGAATAATTTATTACCCTGGAAAGAAAGGGAAAGCAAAGTTGACATATCAGCATTCCAAGTTTTAAGCCATAAAGCTTTTCTAGCTAAAATAGCTAGAGACATATACCCGACATCAACTCTAATGATATCAAAAGATGGTATCACAAATAAAATTATTAGCATGTTATAGAATAATAATAATGCTATAAAATTATGATGTTACTTGTTGCGCTAAAGCTTCTAACCAAAAAGTTGAAGCTGCAGCAACATCCGCTAAAAATATAGCAGGTCTAAGAAGATTACCTGAACATAAGTAAGCATTTCTTAGAAAGGATTCAATTTTCCTATCTAAAGGATCCTTAAATGAAGTACTATCTGCCATAGGAATAGTAGTACGTTAAGCAGGAGTAGAGACAGCCCCATTAACCTTAGAGATTTTGTCCCAAAACTCTAATCTGTCAGATGGCACAGGATATAATTGCTTAAACGTTTAGAAGGAGTAAATGAATTACCCAAATTATTCCATTCCCTGGAAATTACTTCAGAAATAGCATCAGGGAGAGAAAACACTTCTGGAATAACTACAGGAGATTTAAAAACCTTATTTAAACGTTTAGATTTAGTATCAAGAGGACCAGAATCCTCTATTTCTAATGCAATTAATACTTCTTTAAGTAAAGAACGAATAAATTCCATCTTGAACAAATACAAAGATTTATCAGCATCAGAATGATGATGTTCATTTAAAAATTCATCTGAAAAAAGAGAAGTTTTAAAAGACTTTTATGTATACTAGAAGGAGAAATAACAGACATAGCCTTCTTAATGGATTTAAAAAATAAAATCTCTTATGTTATCAGGAACACTCTGAAAATTAGATGTTGACGGAACAGCAACAGGTAATGTAACAGTACTAAAGGAAATTTTATCTGCATTAATAAGTTTGTCATGACATGCAATACAAACAACAGCTGGAGAAACAGATACCAAAAGTTTATAGCAGATACACTTAGCTTGGTAGCTCCAGCACTGGGCAGCGATTTTCCTGAAGTATCTTCTGACTCAGTTGCAACGTGGAACATCTTGCAATATGTAAAAGAAAAAACAACATATAAAGCAAAATTGATCAAATTCCTTAAATGACAGTTTCAGGAATGGGAAAAAAATGCCAGTGAACAAGCTTCTAGCAACCAGAAGCAATACATAATGAGACTTAAATAATGTGGAGACAAAAATGACGCCCATATTTTTTAGCGCCAAAAAAAGACGCCCACATTATTTGGCGCCTAAATGCTTTTGGCGCCAAAAATGACGCCACATCCGGAACGCCGACACTTTTGACGCAAAAAAGTCAAAAATGACGCAACTTCCGGCGACACGTATGACGCCGGAAACAGAAAAGATTTTTTGCGCCAAAAAAGTCAGCGCCAAGAATGACGCAATAAAATGAAGCATTTTCAGCCCCCGCGAGCCTAACAGCCCACAGGGAAAAAAAGTCAAATTTTTAAGGTAAGAAAAAATGATTGATTCAAACGCATTATCCCAAATATGAAACTGACTGTCTGAAAATAAGGAATGTTGAACATTCTGAGTCAAGGCAAATAAATGTTTGAATACATATATTTAGAACTTTATAAATAAAGTGCCCAACCATAGCTTAGAGTGTCACAGAAAATAAGATTTACTTACCCCAGGACACTCATCTACATGTTTGTAGAAAGCCAAACCAGTACTGAAACGAAAATCAGCAGAGGTAATGGTATATAAATAAGAGTATATCGTCGATCTGAAAAGGGAGGTAAGAGATGAATCTCTACGACCGATAACAGAGAACCTATGAAATAGACCCCGTAGAAGGAGATCACTGCATTCAAATAGGCAATACTCTCCTCACATCCCTCTGACATTCACTGCACGCTGAGAGGAAAACCGGGCTCCAACTTGCTGCGGAGCGCATATCAACGTAGAATCTAGCACAAACTTACTTCACCACCTCCATAGGAGGCAAAGTTTGTAAAACTGAATTGTGGGTGTGGTGAGGGATGTATTTATAGGCATTTTAAGGTTTGGGAAACTTTGCCCCTCCTGGTAGGAATGTATATCCCATACGTCACTAGCTCATGGACTCTTGCTAATTACATGAAAGAAAAAACAAAAAAACATAATTTATGCTTACCTGATAAATTCCTTTCTTCTGTAGTGTGATCAGTCCACGGGTCATCATTACTTCTGGGATATTAACTGCTCCCCCACAGGAAGTGCAAGAGGATTCACCCAGCAGAGCTGCATATAGCTCCTCCCCTCCACGTCACTCCCAGTCATTCGACCAAGGACCAACGAGAAAGGAAAAGCCAAGGGTGAAGTGGTGACTGGAGTATAAATTAAAAAATATTTACCTGCCTTAAAAACAGGGCGGGCCGTGGACTGATCACACTACAGAAGAAAGGAATTTATCAGGTAAGCATAAATTATGTTTTCTTCTGTTAAGTGTGATCAGTCCACGGGTCATCATTACTTCTGGGATACCAATACCAAAGCAAAAGTACACGGATGACGGGAGGGATAGGCAGACTCTTTATACAGAAGGAACCACTGCCTGAAGAACCTTTCTCCCAAAAATAGCCTCCGATGAAGCAAAGGTGTCAAATTTGTAAAATTTGGAAAAAGTATGAAGCGAAGACCAAGTTGCAGCCTTGCAAATCTGTTCAACAGAGGCCTCATTCTTGAAGGCCCAAGTGGAAGCCACAGCTCTAGTAGAATGAGCTGTAATTCTTTCAGGGGGCTGCTGTCCAGCAGTCTCATAAGCTAAACGAATTATGCTACGAAGCCAAAAAGAAAGAGAGGTAGCGGAAGCTTTTTGACCTCTCCTCTGCCCAGAGTAAATGACAAACAGAGAAGACGTTTGTCGGAATTCCTTAGTTGCCTGCAAGTAAAATTTTAGAGCCCGGACTACATCCAGGTTGTGCAGTAGACGTTCCTTCTTTGAAGAAGGATTTGGGCATAAAGAAGGAACAACAATCTCTTGATTGATATTCCTGTTAGTAACTACCTTAGGTAAGAACCCAGGTTTAGTACGCAGGACTACCTTATCCGAATGAAAAATCAAATAAGGAGAATCACAATGTAAGGCTGATAATTCAGAGACTCTCCGAGCCGAGGAAATAGCCATTAAAAATAGAACTTTCCAAGATAACAACTTTATATCAATGGAATGAAGGGGTTCAAACGGAACGCCCTGTAAAACATTAAGAACAAGGTTTAAACTCCATGGTGGAGCAACAGTTTTAAACACAGGCTTAATCCTGGCCAAAGCCTGACAAAAAGCCTGGACGTCAGGAACTTCTGACAGACGTTTGTGTAACAGAATGGACAGAGCTGAGATCTGTCCCTTTAATGAACTAGCAGATAAACCCTTTTCTAAACCTTCCTGTAGAAAAGACAATATCCTAGGAATCCTAACCTTACTCCAAGAGTAACCTTTGGATTCACACCAATGTAGGTATTTACGCCATATCTTATGGTAAATCTTTCTGGTAACAGGTTTCCTAGTCTGTATTAAGGTACTAATAACCGACTCAGAAAACCCACGTCTTGATAAAATTAAGCGTTCAATTTCCAAGCAGTCAGCTTCAGAGAAGTTAGATTTTGATGTTTGAAGGGACCCTGTATCAGAAGGTCCTGTTTCAGAGGTAGAGACCAAGGCGGACAGGATGACATGTCCACCAGGTCTGCATACCAAGTCCTGCGTGGCCACGCAGGTGCTATTAGAATCACTGATGCTCTCTCTTGTTTGATTCTGGCTATCAATCGAGGAAGCAACGGGAAGGGTGGAAACACGTAAGCCATCCTGAAGTCCCAAGGTGCTGTCAGAGCATCTATCAGGACTGCTCCTGGATCCCTGGATCTGGACCCGTAACGAGGAAGCTTGGCGTTCTGTCGAGACGCCATGAGATCTATCTCTGGTTTGCCCCAACGTCGAAGTATTTGGGCAAAGACCTCCGGATGAAGTTCCCACTCCCCCGGATGAAAAGTCTGACGACTTAAGAAATCCGCCTCCCAGTTCTCCACTCCCGGGATGTGGATTGCTGACAGGTGGCAAGAGTGAGACTCTGCCCAGCGAATTATCTTCGATACTTCCATCATAGCTAGGGAGCTTCTTGTCCCTCCCTGATGGTTGATGTAAGCTACAGTCGTGATGTTGTCCGACTGAAACCTGATGAACCCCCGAGTTGTCAACTGGGGCCAAGCCAGGAGGGCATTGAGAACTGCTCTCAATTCCAGAATGTTTATTGGCAGGAGACTCTCCTCCTGACTCCATAGTCCCTGAGCCTTCAGGGAATTCCAGACGGCACCCCAACCTAGAAGGCTGGCGTCTGTTGTTACAATTGTCCAGTCTGGTCTGCTGAATGGCATCCCCCTGGACAGGTGTGGCCGAGAATGCCACCATAGAAGAGAATTTCTGGTCTCTTGATCCAGATTCAGAGAAGGGGATAAGTCTGAGTAATCCCCATTCCACTGACCTAGCATGCACAGTTGCAGTGGTCTGAGGTGTAAGCGTGCAAAGGGTACTATGTCCATTGCCGCTACCATTAAGCCGATTACCTCCATACATTGAGCCACTGACGGGTGTTGAATGGAATGAAGAGTGCGGCAAGCACTTTGAAGTCTTGATAGCCTGTCCTCTGTCAGGTAAATCTTCATTTCTACAGAATCTATAAGAGTCCCCAGGAAGGGAACTCTTGTGAGTGGAACGAGTGAACTTTTCTTTTCGTTCACCTTCCATCCATGTGACCTTAGAAATGACAGCACTAACTCTGTATGAGATTTGGCAGTTTGAAAGCTTGAAGCTTGTATCAGAATGTCGTCTAGGTATGGAGCTACCGAGATTCCCCGCGGTCTTAGTACCGCCAGAAGAGCACCCAGAACCTTTGTGAAGATTCTTGGCGCTGTAGCCAATCCGAATGGAAGAGCCACAAACTGGTAATGCCTGTCTAGGAAGGCAAACCTTAGGTACCGGTAATGATCTTTGTGAATCGGTATGTGCAGGTAAGCATCTTTTAAATCTACAGTGGTCATGTACTGACCCTCTTGGATCATAGGTAAAATTGTCCGAATAGTCTCCATCTTGAACGATGGAACTCTTAGGAATTTGTTTAGGATCTTTAAGTCCAGGATTGGTCTGAAAGTTCCCTCTTTTTTGGGAACCACAAACAGATTTGAGTAAAACCCCTGTCCCTGTTCCGATCGTGGAACTGGATGGATTACTCCCATTAACAAGAGCTCTTGTACGCAGCGTAGAAAAGCCTCTTTCTTTGTCTGGATTGTTGACAATCTTGACAGATGAAATCTCTCTCTTGGAGGAGAGTATTTGAAGTCCAGAAGGTATCCCTGAGATATTATCTCTAGCGCCCAGGGATCCTGAACATCTCTTGCCCAAGCCTGGGCGAAGAGAGAAGTCTGCCCCCCACTAGATCCGATCCCGGATCGGGGGCCCTCAATTCATGCTGTTTTGGGGGCAGCAGCAGGTTTCCTAGTCTGCTTGCCCTTGTTCCAGGACTGGTTAGGTTTCCAGCCTTGTCTGTAGCGAGCAACAGCTCCTTCCTGTTTTGGTGCAGAGGAAGTTGATGCTGCTCCTGCTTTGAAATTACGAAAGGAACGAAAACTAGACTGTCTAGTCTTGGCTTTGGCTTTGTCCTGAGGCAGGGCATGGCCTTTACCTCCTGTAATGTCAGCGATAATCTCTTTCAACCCGGGCCCGAATAAGGTCTGCCCTTTGAAAGGTATATTAAGCAATTTAGACTTAGTAGTAACATCAGCTGACCAGGATTTTAGCCACAGCGCCCTGCGTGCCTGAATGGCGAATCCTGAATTCTTCGCCGTAAGTTTAGTAAGATGTACTACGGCCTCCGAAATGAATGAATTAGCTAGTTTAAGGACTCTAAGCCTGTCCGTAATGTCGTCCAGAGTAGCTGAACCAATGTTCTCTTCCAGAGACTCAATCCAGAATGCCGCTGCAGCCGTGATCGGCGCAATGCATGCAAGGGCTTGCAATATAAAACCTTGTTGAACAAACATTTTCTTAAGGTAACCCTCTAACTTTTTATCCATTGGATCTGAAAAAGCACAGCTATCCTCCACCGGGATAGTGGTACGCTTAGCTAAAGTAGAAACTGCTCCCTCCACCTTAGGGACCGTTTGCCATAAGTCCCTTGTGGTGGCGTCTATTGGAAACATTTTTCTAAATATCGGAGGGGGTGAGAACGGCACACCGGGTCTATCCCACTCCTTAGTAACAATTTCAGTAAGTCTCTTAGGTATAGGAAAAACCTCAGTACTCGTCGGTACCGCAAAATATTTATCCAACCTACACATTTTCTCTGGTATTGCAACTGTGTTACAATCATTCAGAGCCGCTAACACCTCCCCTAGTAATACACGGAGGTTTTCCAGTTTAAATTTAAAATTTGAAATATCTGAATCCAGTCTGTTTGGATCAGAACCGTCACCCACAGAATGAAGTTCTCCGTCCTCATGTTCTGCCACCTGTGACGCAGTGTCTGACATGGCCCTAATATTATCAGCGCACTCTGTTCTCACCCCAGAGTGATCACGCTTACCTTTTAGTTCTGGTAATTTAGCCAAAACTTCAGTCATAACAGTAGCCATATCCTGTAATGTGATTTGTAATGGCCGCCCAGCTGTACTCGGCGCTACAATATCACGCACCTCCCTCTGAGCGGGAGATGTAGGTACTGACACGTGAGGCGAGTTAGTCGGCATAACTCTCCCCTCGTTGTTTGGTGAAATTTGTTCAATTTGTACAGATTGATTTTTATTTAAAGTAGCATCAATACAGTTAGTACATAAATTTCTATTGGGCTCCACTTTGGCATTGCAACAAATGACACAGGTATCATCTTCTGAATCAGACATGTTTAACACACTAGCAAATAAACTTGCAACTTGGAAATACAATTCAAATAGAATAATATTAAAACGTACTGTGCCTTTAAGAAGCACAGAAGATCTATGACAGTTAAAAATTAATAAATTGAAACAGTTAGCCTCAATCCTTGTAAACAACACAACTTTAGCAAAGGTTTAATCCCATTAGCAAAGATAACAATTTCTGAAAGCAGGAAACAAATTACAGAATAAAAGTTTTTATTTCAGTCAAACTATAATTCTCACAGCTCTGCTGAGAGAAATTACCTCCCTCAAAATAAGTTTTGAAGACCCCTGAGCTCTGTAGAGATGAACCAGATCATGCAGGGAATACAATGAGTTGCTGACTGAAATATTTGATGCATAGTAAAAGCGCCCCTCCCCCACACACACAGCAGTGAGGGAGAACAGAAACTGACAGAAAAAAACAGATTTAAGCAACTGCCAAGTGGAAAAATGGTGCCCAAACATTTATTCACTCAGTACCTCAGCAAATGAAAACGATTTTACATTCCAGCAAAAACGTTAAACATAATCTCTAGTTATTAAACAGCTTTATGTCTTTCTTACAGTGTAATTCTAGTGAAGTACCATTCTCCCAGAATACTGAAGTGTAAAGTATACATACATGACATATCGGTATGGCAGGATTTTCTCATCAATTCCATTGTCAGAAAATAAAAACTGCTACATACCTCTATGCAGATTCATCTGCCCGCTGTCCCCTGATCTGAAGTTTACCTCACTCCTCAGATGGCCGAGAACAGCAATATGATCTTAACTACTCCGGCTAAAATCATAGCAAAACTCTGGTAGATTCTTCCTCAAACTCTGCCAGAGAGGTAATAACACACTCCGGTGCTATTTTAAAATAACAAACTTTTGATTGAAGATATAAAACTAAGTATAATCACCATAGTCCTCTCACACGACCTATCTAGTTGCTGGGTGCAAGAGAATGACTGGGAGTGACGTGGAGGGGAGGAGCTATATGCAGCTCTGCTGGGTGAATCCTCTTGCACTTCCTGTGGGGGAGCAGTTAATATCCCAGAAGTAATGATGACCCGTGGACTGATCACACTTAACAGAAGAAACACACAACAACAAAAAAACAATAGCCAATCAGCATCAGCAGTGCTAAGGTAATGCATAGCTTTGATCTCATGAAATTCCATAGAAAACTTCCTTAAACTTAATAGGAAAATAACAACTGTGCTTGAACATACCAGATGCCTTGCATGTCATGGGACTAGTATTCTGATTGGCTGCTATAGTTTCATTACAGTAGGGTGTGAATACTCAGGACATTTTACGGTTAATATCTCATTTTCTAGCCAGCTTTCACAACTATGCTGCATCACTTTCAAGTGTTTCAACATTTCAGTATCATGTCCCTCTAAGTAACCTCATTTGGCTGGGGCCTACAGGACCAAACTAGCACAAAACCCGCCATGAGTGCTACCTGTTTACTTTTACACCTTCCCTTTAAAAAGGACGGTAAACATCTTGTAATTACAACACTTTTCTGTTGTGTTGCTATAGAATAACATCAGTCAAGTTTTAAGTTTCACACAAATTAACATCCTTTTTACTGCATGTATTTTTAGATAGCCAAACTCCAGCCACTATTTGCCTTATTTGGAGGAGCCAATTTGGGCTTTAGTTCTCAGACAACAAGGCTATCACTTTCAAAGTTAGTATAAATTAAATGGTTTTGCAGTTATCTGACAAAGCCATTTAGGGACAGGCTTGTAGCAGAATTAGCCTTGAGAAGTCAACAGGGTGCACTGCATTTCAAGACTGATAATTAGGAAACGCTCAATTTTCAGAGCTAAAGGGGGCAAAATAAATAAAGGATAAATATTGCAAAAGTGTTTTTTTTTTTTTTTTTTTTTTTTTTGCAAAATGAAATATATATATATATAAAAATTTCAAGGTGTTTACTGTCCCTTTACCAAGCAATGTATGGAGAATTAGTGAAGATATATTTTCCATTAGAATCTTTCTTTAACCCCTTAAGGATAGAGGTTTTCCCAGTTTCCATTCTAAAATGACAGATGCAATTTTTGTATTCTTAAATTGGCTTCACCATAAATATCCAGTATCTTGTTAAGTGCACCCATACATATTATACCTTTTTTAAAGATAAACAGAGCTTTATTCAGCCTATATGGTTACATAAAATAATAAATAGCAATTTAATAATGACAAATGGGGAAATATGCACCTTTTAAGAAGCTTTCTTTATAACCACTAATACAAAACTAGTGTAACTAAGGAAATATATCTATAATAGATATATAATATAAATAAAAATAGATTCATTATGATGTTTTGATTTTAGGAATACCCCATGTGTCTAGGTTTCCAAGTCATTTACAGCAAATATAGGCATATACTAAAATGATGTAATTATTTTAATGCTATATTTGTTATGCTTGGATGGGCATTTTTACATTTTTCCGCCATGGACAGAAAATACAGGGATAAAAAAAAATTCACAAAACAAAAAAACAAAAAATAAATGACACTCATAAGGAGAAATGAGGAGGGGTCTAGACTATGGCTTGATCACTGCGACTGCTACATGACCATGAAGAATTTTATTGGGCATTACTAGACTTCCTTTCTGCTGAGGCAACCAGTGATAGGCCCAGTGACCTTGATATCAGCATGCATTGCAGCATGTCAGTATCTAGGATCCATTTTAAGTATACAATCATTGTGACTGGCCATCAGAGTGATCGTATACACAGGAACATTCATATTTGACTGTTACTGTACTGTTGTTGGATAGTCTCACATCTATTCTACTCATTTATTCCGTCTACAATTTGTTTTTTGCTTACTTTATTGCAAACTGATTACCAGGGATTAGGTAGCACCTTATCAACATAGGTGAGCTGTTCATGTTTCTTCACAGTGCAGAGCTCTCAAAATGGAAACTGCTGTGACAACCACCTCTTTACATTAGTTCTTAGTTCTGCTTTTGACTTTATCTGTTCCAGCATAGCACACTATGGTACCACATTAAAAAACGCACATCTAACATTCCACGTGTTTTGTGAAGGAGAGAACAATTAACATTTTGTTAAAAAAAAACAAAAAAACGTACCTCATTATTAATATCAAATACTCCTTCCTGGATTTTCTCATAAATCTCTTTTGCTGTGTTAATAAATGCCTGTGGAGAAGAAAAATACATGAGTATAATGTGATATTTAAGAAGCAAAAGTCAATCTAAAAACTCACAAAGGCACCATATTTGGGTAAACATTCTAAGGGATACTAGTACCTGTTAATTCAATTTACCTTTTGACTTGCATGGCCACAGCAAGGGAGACGATATAAACATGCTCAAGAAACCTCTCACTAGATTGCTTTTAGATACAAATTCAGTAGATTTTACCAAGACAATTATCACTTTAAAATTCTTAAATATATTTTTATGCTGATTTTTTGCAATACAGCCGATATATACTTTGCATATGTAAAAAGTAAATGCAATGTCCTTGAGCATTAAAATCATTACCTATGGTACTTACAAAAAGTGGCATTTAAAGCTACAGGCAAAGAGAGTGACATTGCAAAACACTAAAGATTTCATATCCAATGCCTTATTTTTTTACCCCTTTAAAAAAAAAAAAAAAAAAAAAAAAAACGTCACTCAAATTTTCAGTTTCCTTAAGCATGTTGCTATTACATAATATCGGCAAAATGTAATATTACCCCTAATATAAAACTTGTAGAATTTTTAGATAATCTAAAACAAAGGAAAACCATAATTTAGTCACTATAACAATAGGCATCACGTGGCAATGTAACCTGAACAGGATCAGGTGAACGTTTTGTTCTCTGTAAATTATATTCACACGACTGACTGTAGCCTAAGAAAGGGTGCATTTCATTAGACTGCATCTAACACACGTCTCAGCTTGCATTAATTCAGAACCAGACATATACATGCTACATATGGTATATTTACAGGTTTTTTTATCATTTAGACCTTCCATTTTATACAACTCATTTCTTAAATAATTTTTAAGTATTGTTTATTAATATGATTGGTGCAAATTATTATTGCTAAAAATAATTTTTGGCTTTAAAGTAAAGAGTCAGTAAAATGAACATTCTCTTAATCCTTCTAGAGTCTGGAAATCCTCCATGAATTATCAGAGTAAGCACCAATATTAACCAATGGTAAAATTACAGAGCTGTTATGAAGCCACCACAGTAACAGATAGCAGGCACATATTTACGTGCTGTCTGCTGATGCTGCTGCACAGCCATTAAATATTAATGGTGACCTTCCTAACATTGGACTGCAGACACTAGAGATGTTACGCTTCAATAGAGTGCACTAAAGGAAGCAAAAACACTTAAAACAGTTTACGTTCTTCAGACTGCAGTGTTACTTGTCCATTACACATTTACTCTCTATTCATGGTGTTATATTTAGACAAATGTGCAAAATATTTTCTTTAAACTGAAAATATATGAATATAAAGCTACCTGCATATCATGATTGTATTAGAATGCACAGCAATGGCTAAGTCCTCTTCATGTACCCTTCCTAACTGAAGTATAGACAAGCCAGTAACTTTGTGATGTTAAAATTATATTTGGGCATTGAGGGTAAGTCACAAAGGGTTCAGTATTATCTAGCTGCAATAGCTTACAGAAGCGTTTTGCCAACTGCTGGCATGGATTACAAAATGTTCTTAATGATGAGAAAAACACCTGACACCAATGAAAACTGCGGTTTACCCCTGGGTTGGATAAAAAGGGCCCCAGTCAAATCACCACAGTCTAAAGGAAACTGACATTTCTGTGATGTTCATGAACTGACCAAGTTTGTATAAATGCATTCACTTATGGAGACCTCTACTTAGTTTTGGGATCATAATAGAACATGGAGACACCTGCTTATTTTTGGGCTCATAACAGATTTCTTTTTTTGGGATAACAAAAATGTCCATAAAGTACTGTTCTGAAAGAAAATGATAAAGGCCTTCCAAAGAAAACAATTTATGAACTTACCTGATAAATTAATTTCTTTCATATTGGCAAGAGTCCATGAGCTAGTGATGTATGGGATATACAATCCTACCAGGAGGGGCAAAGTTTCCCAAACCTCAAAATGCCTATAAATACACCCCTCACCACACCCACAATTCAGTTTAACGAATAGCCAAGTAGTGGGGTAATAAAGAAAGGAGTAAAAAGCATAAACAAAGGAATTTAGAAATAATTGTGCTTTATACAAAAAAATCATAACTACCATAAAAAGGGTGAGCCTCATGGACTCTTGCCAATATGAAAGAAATTAATTTATCAGGTAAGTTCTTACATAAATTATGTTTTCTTTCATGTAATTGGCAAGAGTCCATGAGCTAGTGACGTATGGGATAGCAATACCCAAGATGTGGAACTCCACGCAAGAGTCACTAGAGAGGGAGGGATAAAATAAAAACAGCTATTTTTTGCTGAAAAAAATTAATCCACAACCCAAACTATAAGTTTATTCTCATAAATGAAAAGAAAAAATTAATACATATGTAGAAGAATCAAACTGAAACAGCTGCCTGAAGAACTTTTCAACCAAAAACTGCTTCCGAAGAAGCAAATACATCAAAACGGTAGAATTTAGTAAATGTATGCAGAAGACCAAGTTGCTGCTTTGCAAATCTGATCAACTGAAACTTCATTCTTAAAAGCCCATGAAGTGGAGACTGATCTAGTAGAATGAGCTGTGATTCTCTGAGGCGGGGCTTGACCCAACTCCAAATAAGCTTATAGGGACAGTCTAGGCCAAAATAAACTTTCATGATTCAGATAGAGCATGTAATTTTAAACAATTTTCCAATTTACTGTTATCACCAATTTTGCTTTGTTCTCTTGGTATTCTTAGTTGAAAGCTTAACCTAGGAGGTTCATATGCTAATTTCTTAGACCTTGAAGCCCACCTCTTTCAGATTGCATTTTAACAGTTTTTCACCACTAGAGGGTGTTAGTTCACGTATTTCATATAGATAACACTGTGCTCGTGCACGTGAAGTTATCTGTGAGCAGGCACTGATTGGCTAGACTGCAAGTCTGTCAAAAGAACTGAAAAAAGGGGCAGTTTGCAGAGGCTTAGATACAAGATAATCACAGAGGTTAAAAGTATATTATTATAACTGTGTTGGTTATGCAAAACTGGGGAATGGGTACTAATAAAGGGATTATCTATCTTTTAAAACAATAAAAATTCTGGTGTAGACTGTCCCTTTAATGAATCAAAAGCTTTAACCACAAAGCCAAGGAAACAGCAGAAGCCTTCATTCTTAAAAGCCCATGAAGTGGAGACTGATCTAGTAGAATGAGCTGTGATTCTCTGAGGCGGGGCTTGACCCAACTCCAAATAAGCTTAATGAATCAAAAGCTTTAACCACAAAGCCAAGGAAACGGCAGAAGCCTTCTGACCTTTCCCAGAATCACCAGAAAATATAACAAACAGACTAGAAGTCTTCCTGAAATCTTTAGTAGCTTCAACATAATATTTCAGAGCTATCACCACATCCAAAGAATGTAAAGATCTCTCCAAAGAATTCTTAGGATTAGGACACAAGGAAGGGACAACAATTTCTCTATTAATGTTGTTAGAATTCACAACCTTAGGTAAGAATTTAAATGAAGTCTGCAAAACCGCCTTATCCTGATGTAAAATCAGAAAAGGAGATTCACAAGAAAGAGCAGATAATTCAGAAACTCTTCTAGCAGAAGAGATGGCCAAAAGGAACAACACTTTCCAAGAAAATAGTTTAATGTCCAAAGAATGCATAGGCTCAAAAAGGAGGAGCCTGTAAAGCCTTCAAAACCAAATTAAGACTCCAAGGAGGAGAGATTGATTTAATGACAGGCTTGATACGAACCAAAGCCTGTACAAAACAGTGAATATCAGGAAGTTTAGCAATCTTTCTGTGAAATAAAACAAAGAGCAGAGAGTTGTCCCTTCAAGGAACATGCAGACAAACCCTTATCCAAACCATCCTGAAGAAACTGTAAAACTCTGGGAATTCTGAAAGAACACCAAGAAATATAAATCTTCCAAACTCAATAATAAATCTTTCTAGAAACAGATTAACGAACCTGTAACATAGTATTAATCACTGAGTCAGAGAAACCTCTATGACTAAGCATTAGGCGTTCAATTTCCATACCTTCAAATTTAATTATTTGAGATCCTGATGGAAAAATGGACCTTGAGACAGAAGGTCCGGCCTTAATGGAAGTGGCCAAGGTTGGCAACTGGACACCCGAACAAGATCCGCATACCAAAAGCTGTGAGTCCATGCTGGAGCCACCAGCAATACAAACGATTGTTCCATGATGATTTTGGAGATCACTCTTGGAAGAAGAACTAGAGGCGGTAACATATAAGCAGGTTGCTAACACCAAGGAAGTGTCAACACATCCACTGCTTCCGCCTGAGGATCCCTGGACCTGGACAGGTACCTGGGAAGTTTCTTGTTTAGATGAGAAGCCATCAGATCTATTTCTGGAAGACTCCACATCTGAACAACCTGAGAAAACACATCTGGATGGAGGGACCACTCCCCTGGATGTAAAGTCTGACGGCTGAGATAATCCGCCTCCCAATTGTCTATACCTGGGATATGAACTGCAGAAATTAGACAGGAGCTGGATTCCGCCCAAGCAAGTATCCGAGATGTCAATCATCAGGGCGAGTCCCATCCTGATGATTGACATATGCCACAGTTGTGATATTGTCTGTCTAAAAACAAATGAACGGTTCTCTCTTCAAGAGAGGTCAAATCTGAAAAGCCCTGAAAATCGCACAGAGTTCCAAAATATTGATTGGTAATCTCACCTCTTGAGATTTCCAAAACCCCTGTGCTGTCAGAGATCCCCAAACAGATACCCAACCTGAAAGACTCGTATCTGTTGTGATCACAGTCCAGGTTGGACGAACAAAAGAGGCCCCTTGAACTATACGATGGTGATCTAACCACCAAGTCAGAGTCGAACATTGGGATTTAAGGATATTAATTGTGATATCCTTGTATAATCCCTGCACCATTGGTTCAGCATACAAAGCTGGAGAGGTCTCATATGAAAACGAGCAAAGGGGATCACGTCCGATGCTGCAGTCATGAGACCTAAAACTTCCATGCACATAGCTACTGAAGGGAATGACTGAAACTGAAGGTTCCGACAGGCTTCAACCAATTTTAAACATCTCTTGTCTGTTAGAGACAGAGTCATGGACACTGAATCTATCTGGAAACCTAAAAAGGTGACCCTTGTCTGAGGAATCAAATAACTTTTTGGTAAATTGATCCTCCAACCATGTTTTCGAAGAAACACTAGTTGATTTGTGTGAGATTCTGCAGAACGTAAAGACTGAGCTAGTACCAAGATATCGTCCAAATAAGGAAACACTGCAATACCCCGCTCTCTGATTAGAGAGTAGGGCACAGAGAACCGTTGAAAAAGATTCTTGGAGTTGTCGACAGGCCAAAAGGAAGAGTCACAAATTGGTAATGCTTGTCTAGAAAAGAGAATCTCAGAAACTGATAATGATCTGGATGAAACAGAATATGAAGATATTCATCCTGAAAGTCTATTGTGGACAAATGTCCTTGCTGAACAAAAGGCAGAATAGTCCTTAGTCACCATTTTGAAAGTTGGTACTCTTACATAACGATTCAAAATTTTCAGATCCAGAAGTGATCTGAATGAATTTTCTTTCTTTCTTTGGGACAATGAATAGATTAGAATAAAACCCCAGACCCTGTCCCTGAAACGGAACTGGCATGATTACCCCTGAAAACTCCAGGTCTGAAACACACTTCAGGAAAGCCTGAGCCTTTACTGGATTTGCTGGGATGCGTGAGAGAAAATATCTTCTCACAGGAGGTCTTACTCTGAATCCTATTCAGTACCCCTGAGAGACAATACTCAATCCATTGATTTTGGACAGAATTTGTCCAAACATCCTTGAAAAATCTTAATCTGCCCTCTACTAGCTGAGCTGGAATGAGGGCCGCATCTTAATGCGGACTTGGGGGCTGGCTTTGGTCTCTTATATGGCTTGGATTCAAATTTGAGGAAGGCTTCCAATTGGAAACAGATTCCTTGGGGGAAGGATTAGGTTTCTGTTCTTTATTCTGTCGAAAGGAACGAAAATAGTTAAAAGCTTTAGATTTACCCTTAGGTCTTTTATCCTGAGGCAAAAAAAAAGACACCCTTCCCCCCAGTGACAGTTGAAATAATCGAATACAACTGAGAACCAAATAACTTATTACCTTGTAAAGAAAGAGATAGCAATCTAGACTTAGAAGTCATGTCAGCATTCCAAGATTTAAGCCACAAAGTTCTTCTAGCTAAAATAGCTAGACACATAGATTAAACATCAATTTTGATGACCTCAAAAACTGCATCACATATAAAATGATTAGCATGTTGAAGCAAGCGAACAATGCTAGACAAATCAGAATGCAATTCTTGTTGCTCTAAATTTTCCAAACAAAAAGTTGATGCAGCTGCAACATCAGCCAATGAAATTGCAGGCCTGAGAAGATGACCTGAATATAAAAAGGCTTTCCTTAGATAAGATTCAAGTTTCCTATCTAAAGAACCTTTAAAAGAAGTACTATCTTCCATAGGAATAGTAGTACATTTAGCAAGAGTAGAGATAGCCCCATCAACTTTGGGGATCTTTTCCCAAAACTCCAATCTAACAGCTGGCAAAGGATACAATTTTTTTAAACTTGAAGGAGGAATAAAAGTACCAGGCCTATTCCATTCCTTAGAAATCATATCAGAAATAGCATCAGGAACTGGAAAAACCTCTGGAATAACTACAAGAGGTTTATAAACAGAATTTAAATGTTTGCTAGTTTTAATATCTAATGTAATCAACACTTCTTTTAACAAAGAACGAATATACTCTATTTTAAATAAATAAGATTGTCAGTGTCAATATCTGAGGCAGGATCTTCTGAACCAGATAGATCCTCATCAGAGAAGGATAATTCAGTACGTTGTTGGTCATTTGAAATTTCATCAACTTTATGAGAAGTTTTAAAAGACCTTTTACGTTTATTAGAATGCCGGATGGCAGACAAAGCCTTCTGAATAGAATCAGCAATAAATTCTTTTAAATTCACAGGTATATCTTGTACATTAGAAGTTGAAGGAACAGCAACAGACAATGTACTATTACTGATGGACACATTATCTGCATGTAAAAGTTTATCATGACAACTATTACAAACCACAGCTGGAGATATAACCTCCACAAGTTTACAACAAATGCACTTAGCTTGGTAGAACTGTTATCAGGCAGCAGGGTTCCAACAGTGATTTCTGAGACAGGATCAGATTGAGACATCCCAAATGTAAGAGAAAAAAACAACATATAAAGCAAAATTATCAATTTTCTTATATGGCAGTTTCAGGAATGGGAAAAAAATGCAAACAGCATAGCCCTTTGATAGAAAAAAATGCATGAAGCATATAGGAATGGGGTTTTAAATAATGAAAATATTTGGTGCCAAGTATGACGCACAACACAAACAGAAAAAAATGTTTTGGCGCCAACATTCTGAAATGACACACTCTCGTCATTGAAGACACAACCTTGTGAAAGGACTTGGCGTCAACTATTACGCAGGAAGTGACAAATTTGCGTCATCAAACGTAACTTCGCGCCAAAAAAGACGCAATAAATTTTAGCATTTTGCGCCCTCGTGAGCCTAATTCTGCCCGCGAATTTGAAAATGACAGTCAATTGAAAAAAAGACTATACCCCAGGTAAGAAATACATTTTCCTAAAAAATGCATTTCCCACATATGAAACTGACAGTCTTCAAAAGGAAATATACTGAAAACCTGAATCATGGCAAATATAAGTACAATACATATATTTAGAACTTTATATAAATACATAAAGTGCCAAACCATAGCTGAGTGTGTTAAGAAATTAAAACATACTTACCAAAAGACACCCATACACATATAGCAGATAGCCAAACCAGTAGAGGTAATGGAATATGAGACTATATCGTCGATCTGAAAAGGGAGGCAGGAGATCTCTACGACCGATAACAGAGAACCTATGAAATAGATCTCCAGTGAGGAAAACCATTGCATTCAATAGGTGATACTCCCTTCCCATCCCTCTGACATTCACTGTACTCAGAGAAATCAGGCTTCAAAATGCTGAGAAGCGCATATCAACGTAGAAATCTTAGCACAAACTTACTTCACCACCTCCATAGGAGGCACAGTTTGTAAAACTGAATTGTGGGTGTGGTGAGGGGTGTATTTATAGGCATTTTGCGGTTTGGGAAACTTTGCACCTCCTGGTAGGATTGTATATCCCAAACGTCACTAGCTCATGGACTCTTGCCAATTACATGAAAGAAAGCCAGATTAAACACAGCTTTTACATGACTATTGTAAGCCAAAAAGCTGTTATGAAACAGAAAGCCCCACTTACCCAAAAAACTTTGGGAAGTTGCTAAGTATTTCATGAGTCATAAGGTTATATACCACTCAGTGATTAATTATATAATGTCAATATTTTTAGCTAATTCAATAAATACAAAGCTATAAATACTCTAAGAGATGAAAATAAGACAATTAAATCTGAGGTTGAAGTCAGTTCCACAAAACGTATTCTCTAAATATTGGTATTGATGCGTTCCCTTATATACAATACACACACTAGTTCCAAATAACTCCTTCACCTGCCAATAATGTGTGATTCATCTATGCCCTGAATTTTCTCAACACCTTACTAAAGTAGCTGAGGAGCATCTATTGTATATACCAGCCTAACAATGAAATACCATTCACAAGCAAATACAACAAGCCTTTTACTTCTTGGAGTAGGAAAATACACATTATGTACACAGAGGAAACTGGTGATGCGTTAAGAGTTTGTATGTAATCATGTCTGTTTCTGTGCGTGCATAAATCTGTGGGTATCTGAATGTACCACTGGTCTATGTACACTTGTCTCATACAGCCTCTATAAATACATGTCTAATACAGGAACATGTATGTGTAAAACAGCCTCTTTTACACATATGGGCTGATGCACATTTATAAGTATTAATGATTTCTGTGAAATGAATACAATTTTTAATGGCTGGAATATGCTCTTAACCTATTACTGTTGAACTAATTAGGTTAAAACCGAAAACCAAAATATACATAAAATATGTCACCAGTAGACACATGTTTACTCTATTCCTATTTCTAATTCAGGTCAGCTAAGGTGATTGTAAACAAACACTGACAGATAATACATAAATGCTGACAGACAATACACCGGTCTGACCAATCTATACACCAAGACAGATGCCTTTTCACATTCTTGAAGCGATTATTTGCCTTGTGGTGGTGTGGGGCTCTGGTCTCAAAAAATAGAACTGCCTTAATTTTGTTGTACAAAAAAAAAAAAAAAAAAAAAAGTGGAAAAAAATACAACCTAAAGCATTTCACTATATTTTTTTATTTGTTGAACCATCCACCCTTTAAAAGAACAAACTATTTGTAGTAAAGGTTCGGTTATTAATTTAAAATTCCTCATTAACAAGTGTGGAGTCTATTAAACAATTCTGTAAAGCAGGATTATTTTTCTATTCTAAGCATTACCAAATGGAAATATATATATATATATATATATATATATATATATATATATATATATATATATATATATATATATATATATATATATATATATATATATATATATATACACATATATACACACACGTCAACATACATATGAATGGACCATTAACATTTTTATATATATATATAAAACACGGAAGGGAACTGCACTCTCATACCGGACCGGGTACACATCCCATGACCCTGCAACATGCTCAGCCCTGGGTGCCACTGGCACTCACAGGAAGCTGTGCTGTCCCCAGAGCCACAAGCAGTTAACCCCAGACAGGTCTGGGTGCAAGAACCATAGGGAAAATTACAAAACAAATTAATACAACACACAGAGAAAACCCAGCACTCACTTACAAGCTCTCAGCTAAGATTTAAAAGCAAAAATGGAAAGGTTAGTCACCGCATCTGGCCAAATGGGTCAAGCTCAGGTACCACGTCAAGGTCCTTTCCAATACATGAGACCCTAAAACAGCCACACAATGCAAGCTTTCAAATCCAAACAAACTGAAAACAAGGGAAGGGTGCACAGGAATATGTAACCACCCTAGACATATACAAAACACGGAAGGGAACTGCACTCTCATACCGGACCGGGTACACATCCCATGACCCTGCAACATGCTCAGCCCTGGGTGCCACTGGCACTCACAGGAAGCTGTGTACCGGACCGGGTACACATCCCAGCTGTGCTGTCCCCAGTCACAGGCAGTTAACCCCGTCAGGTTTGGGTGCAAGAACCATAGGGAAAATTGTATTCTACTAGCCCAGATGGAAAATGTTAATAGTCCACTCATTTAAAGACAGGGAAAAGTAAACTTTTTAACTTTGCTGCTGCAATTTCTCTCTCGTCCAGGACTAGTGGAAATTTCGAGAAACACATATATATATATATATATATATATATACACACACATATACATACATACACATACATACATATACACACACACACACTTTATTTAAAAAAGAAAATACCTGTGTACAGAGGTAACTGCATATTGTTATATAAAGGGAAAGTAAACTTAGTATGTTTAGCATTATATTTACACTGCTAATATTCACAACATTAATTTCTTATATCTAAAATGTGTGTGTGTCTGCATAGTTTTTTTTATTGTATGTATCTCAAAACCTGCATATAGGGAGAAAATTAAAAAGCACTAATAGGATTAAAATGTGTAATCCTACTTAAATCTTTTAGTTTTTAACATTCAATTTTCAAATTAGATTTCCAACTCTGCGATTTTTAGGTTTTCCATTTTCAAATGTAAAGGATGTGTGTATATAGGGATCTAAATCACATCTACAAAAGTAAACAAGGTTCATGAAGGAGGAACTCATCATAGCTTCCCTCATTTTGACAGTGGAAGCATTTGACTGCTGAACTTGCCACCAGAGCTTTGTTTCCTAATTAACAGGACTGATATGTTTTCACCTTTAAAGGCCTTACAGCTCCCCAGAGCAATCAATCTACTGCAGCTCAATTACTGCACCAAGATCAGGCAGGAGCTGAGGGAAGGAGTGAGCGGGTGTGGTATGCGCAGGGCCCTATGAATATGCATGGACTCTAAGTGGGTGATCGAATCATCATAGAGAGGTCAGTAGAATTTGCAGCAAAATAATGAGAGGAATTAATCATCACAGATTTGAGTACTTAGAAAAGCATGTGCATTTTTTTTTCCAAGCGTGCCGTGAGGGGGGGGGGGGGGGGGTGGCTATGTGCCAACTGTGAATTGATTAACAATCCTCAGAAATTGAAGTTTTTAATATTGAAATGGGTGGGGGGGGGGGGGGGGATTTCTGAGATTGCGATTAACATACCAATTATTGCAACCTCCTAACAAACGGTGTTAATTGAAAACGACGGTCAGTATAAGCATAAATTCAAGCAGCTGGGATTTCTTATGGGGTGTTCCGTTGTTCACATTAACTAAAACATTAAACAGAGCCATGAAATCCTGAAAATGTGTTATGATAACTTCATGTAAACAAGTACTTAACAACTGGCACATGGAGGAAAGCATTACATTGCTCTATACTTCCTCCCTCCTTGTTTCATTACAGGGAAATCGCTTAAATGAAGTCCAAAGGCTTAGTTTATTTTAGGTCAAGAGAAATGATATGCCGATTTACGGGCCTACAGACCTTATATTGCAATCATGGCAGAGCCAAGAACGGATTACTGTAACTTTATAGCAAATATGCTGCTTAGCCACAATTACCCGCAAATAAACATCAGACAATTCCAATTTAGAATGACTGACATAAAAAATTACTTGAATTGTGTTTTTATAGTGCATTATGTTGTCGCCAGTTTAAACAAACCAGCTTTGTTAGAAGAACGAGTAACAGATGAATCCCTTTGCAGTGGTAAGCTCAAAGCAGATGTTTCAAATCATATGCACCACTTACACTAACATACCTTAGCATTTCCCTACTGTTCCAAGCTATATATTCAATCTTTCAACACACATCAAGTTACATTACAAAAATATATGTTTGCATGCGCTCTGTCTGGCTTCATGTTCCTGCCTAGGTTTTGTCTGCTTGTAAAAACCAAATTTGTTACATTTGGCACTGGCTGAACTTTCTAGCACAGGTGAATAGAATACCAAGACTTTATGCTTGAAAAATCTGGAGGACCTCACTCCTTAGAAGCCTGGTTAAAAGCTGCTAGAATAGAAACACAAAATAGAAAGCGTGTTGTTTCATGAAAATATAGTTAAAGGGCCAGTAAAGCTAAAAAATAATGTTATATAATTCTGCAAATAGTGCAGAATTATATAACATTAGCAGCAGCTTTATAAAACCTAATATTCCCTGTGAATTTTTATAAAAATGACCGTTTTTCAGACCCGCTCTCTGTGCTCTTCTGAGGTTTTATAAAGCTGCTGCTAATAGAATGTTATATAATTCTGCACAATTATTTTTTAGATTTACTGGCCCTTTAAGTATTTTTTTCCAATCTATGATTCACACCCCAAGTAATACAAATGGCATTTATAGGTACTCAACATAGCCAGGGGAATATGCATTATTTATGCTGTTTGCAGAATATAGTGAATGGCTTTATTAAAGGGATATGAAACCCAAAGTTTTCTTTCATGATTCAGATAGAGCATGAAATTTTAAGCAACTTTTTTTTAATCTATTTAAAAGGAATCCCACTTTGCTTAGGTATGTTATATAGAAAATTATATCGATTTTATCAAATAAAATAACTTTTTAGCTATACAGGCCCCTGCACCTCGCCACAGCTCTGCTGCGGGGCCTACCTGCCCCCAGAACACACTGTCTCTGATCGAGTAGCTCCTAAGTCTCTTCGTTTGACAAAAATAACTTAGGCCCCACCGGAGTCCAGGACCTTGCTGTCTATCTGACCCGGATGATACTGCGCGTCTGAGCGTGCAAAATTAGGCCCCATCCACCGTGGGTGTAACTCTAGCCTGACTAAGTCCTGCATGGGTCGCAAAGAAAAACAAACATGTCGATCCAAATAAGTAATTAGCCATGTGCCCCCTCTTGCATACACCGCAAATATCAAGTGTAACAAACACTGCACTCCCTCAGGCCAGTGATAAAAATGATGACAGCCCTTAAAGCAAACCGCAGCTCCCAGCGTCTAGCCCACATTGAATATGCCTCAAAGATATATTATACATATTTTAGCAATCAATATAAAGGGATTCCAGGTACACCATTTCCTTACATATAGTGCATACTGATTACCCCTCCACAGATAGGGAATAATGTCAGCCTGTTCTGATGCATCAAGTCTCCCAGAAACAAAAAACTGAACATATCTCAATGCTGCTTGTAGCATGACACCGTTCTCCACACTGAAGATTTTTCTTTACACTACCTTCAGCTGCTCTGTGGGAACCAACATGGATCTTAGATAACGTTTGCTAAGATCATCATCAGGGAAGAAAAATACAATGTCTCCACTCCTCTTGGGAAGTTCTAGACTGACGATTTCTCCCTGAGGAAAATAGTACTCACTGGCACCATTTTAAAATAAAATAAAAAAAAATCTTGATTAAAGAATCTAAACTAACACCTTACTTTACCTCTTCCTATCACTAACACAGGCAAAGAGAATGACTGGGGTGGGAGGGAAGGGGGGAGCTAAATATACAGCTCTGCTGTGGTGCTCTTTGCCACTTCCTGCTAAACAGGAGGCGTAATCCCATAAGGATGAAATCCGTGGACTCGTCATATCTTGTAAAAGAAAAGAATTTCATGGCAGGAAGCACTACAACAGCACTATTCACAATAGACACTCACAAACAAGCAGCAAACAGACAAAAAAGTACTTAACATATCAGCAGAGGTTATGGAAATAGTAATTTAAAGATCCATAAAGGGAGGCAGAAAACACGTCCCTGCAACTGATTACAAAGGGTTTATGAAAGATTTCCAATTTGGTCAAACCATAGAACAATAAACCATACCCCAAATACATCCCCCTGACAAGCACTGTACTCTGAGGGGAAACCGGGCCTAAAAGACCCAGTAGCCCGACCCCTACTAAAAGTAGTGACCGAGGCATCCAGGATCCCTACATAAAAAGTATTTGTGCAAATGAAGCAAGCATAATAAAGCTGGTCAAGGACATTCACAATTTTATTTTATTTTTTATTTAATTTATAAAATATTTTACCAGGAAGGATACGTTGAGATTTCTCTCATTTTCAAGTAAGTCCTGGGTACACAAATAATGGCTAAAACATAAATGTATTTGTTATCAGTAGAAGGTTTAAGCAAGTCCTGGAATAAGAAAAGACAAATAAGTGCAAAGGAAGTTTCCTGCACTAAATGTCAGAAAGGAATATCCTTATCCCTTTAAAGGATACAGATAAGCTATAATGCCTAACACTCAAAATATGTCCCTCATAACTAATTCAGTACTAAAAAGGGGAACTCAAGGGTCCTAACAAGGAAACCCTAAAATAAAATAATCTTGCACATCTTCATTCTTCACCTACCACCAGTGGAGGCAAAGACAAGACTGATTAATAAAGAGGTGGGGCTGTTTATATGGAGCTCTGAGGTTTGGTAATCTTTGCCGCCTCCTCGTGTCAGGAAAGGTAATTCCCAGGAGTAATAGATTGTGCACTCTTATAACCTATATGAAAGGAATAATTGGAGTAAAAAGGATGTCAATTTAAAAAAAATAAAAAATTTAGACTTGGCTGATATGTTATTCTATAGCAAGACAACAGAAACGTCTTATGTTCCCTATTGTATATTGTGCAGGGTTATTAAACTTGTAAGAACTTGCCTGATAAATTCATTTATTTCATGGTGGTGAAAGTTCATGAGCTTGTTACTAATGGGATATACATTCCTACCAGGAGGGGGAAAAGTTTCCCAAACCTCAAAAGCTTACAAATACCCCGCCCACCTCACTCATACAATTTTAAACTTCTTTCCAATGTACTTCTATTTAGTTTGCTTCCTTCGCTTGGCATCCTTTGGTGAAGCAGCAGCAGTGCACTTCTGTTAGAACAAATAAAGCTGGGATTTTTTTTATTTTTTATATAAAGTAGAGCCCGGTTTCTCAACAGCCCGGCCACAGCCTGAAATGTCCCCACTGCAAGCTTTGACAGGCCTGCCGCTCCACACTTAATACCAGGCAGTCCTGTCAAGAATGCCAGTGCACACGTGCCTGTGCACTATGAACATAAAGCAGCAGTTCAGTGGGATAACAGCGTGGGACAAGGAGCAGATAGGACTGGACCTGGGCACCTCAGTTAAGTGATACCAGCCCACTGACACAAATGTATATATATATATTTTCTTCCACCACTTCCAACAATGCATTATTTTATATTTATATACATATACACACACTACAGGGCCCTGGACAGGTCCGGCTACAATTTACCGGGCCTTGTGTACATTTGGGTTGAGAACCACAGCAGTACACAACCCATATGAGGGATAACCCAAAACAAAAGAATAAAGCAAGAAAATCAGGACTGACATTCTGACATTTAAACCAGGTTGTGATATTTTATTTCCTTTCCATTAACTATGCTGCTGTTGTAGTAAACATTTAAATTAAAGGCTTCACAAGTTACAAAAGACTCACTAATTGGATTCAACAGACTGACAATGCTATTCAGCAGAGTGCATAGATGCAGCCTAGATTGTGATGTCATCAGTGGGCAGAGATTGGCTGCCATTTCAAAATGACCGGAAACAATATTCATTTTAAAATTACTTTTTTACTGTTACTGCTGCGTGATATAGAAAGGGGTGCATGAGGTTATTTGCAGCTTAATCTAATGTAAGACTTTAAGATGAATAAACTGTAGACTGTCCCTTTAAGCTGTGCTCGAATATGAAAGCCAATTTTTCAGTTCACAAACTTAAAGGGACAGTCTACAATAGAATGTTTATTGTTTTAAAAGATAGATAATCACTTTATTACTCATTCCCTAGTTTTGCATAACCAACAGTTAGATTAATATACTTTAGCTCTGTGATTACCTTGAATCTAAGAACCTTCTGACTGCCCCCTGATCACATGACTGACTTATCTATTGACTTTATAACTTTATGTGCCTGAACAGTGTTATCTATATGTGAATTAGCAAGTCTTTTGTTGTGAAAAACAATTTAAAAAGCATGTGATTAGAGGCAGCCCTCAAGGGCTTAGTAATCAGCATATGAGCCTACCTAGGTTTAGTTTAAACTAATTACCAAGCTAAAAAAGCAAATTTGATGATAAAAGTAAATTTGAAAGTTGATTAAAATTACATGTCCTATATGAATAATGAAAGTTTAATTTTCACTAGACTGCCCCTTTAAAGCTGAATGTTGTACGATTCATATAGTATAGTTAAAGATATTCAGCGATATTCAAACAAGTAGTTAAAACTACTTGAACAAAAAAGGGCCGGAAAACATTTTGTGTAATACACTGAAGACGTACGGTTCACACTAACTAGGAACTCAACAAGCAGGTCTAAAAAGCCAGCAGAGGATTGTACAATATATTTCATTACCATATAAGGAGGAATTCTGGACTCTTTATATGAGACAATTCTCCTCATAAGGGTTTTAGGGATTCAGTATCTGTAGTTTATGAGTTAATAACAGCTCCCTGCACAATAAACCTAGAAGACATTGGCTATGGTGTTTATTAGTTCAGAAAACATCTATTAGTGAGTTAACCACAAACCTCCCCACGTTACTGTAATGGCCTTAGAATTAGAGTAGCAGAAAGCTGAGAATCAAAATGTTGAAAGGAAATAAAAAGAAAAAAAGAATACATAATTCAATAGAATGTTTTGTTAAAAGAAAAAACAAAAAGAATAGCAAATACAGCAATAAAATGCATAACAACATTTTAAATTTATAGTCACTACTGTTCTCATCATATTAGAGAGAAATTATCTCATAAGAAATTTTATTAGGAACTTGACAGAGGCAATGCCATGTTACACAAATGATCCAGAGTTTTACCCTCCTCTAGTATACAGAAACTAAACATTCTCAGTGCTTGCAAGCAAAGCTCAAAATTCATATACAGGTAGCCCTTAGTTTACGCCGGGGTTAGGTTCCAGAAGGAATGGTTGTAAATCGAAACTGTTGTAAATTGAAAACCAGTTTATAATGTAAGTCAATGGGAAGTGAGGGAGTTGGGTTCCAGGTCCCTCTGAAAATTGGCATAAGTAACACCTAATACATTATTTTTAAAGCTTTGAAATGAAGACTTTAAATGCTAAACAGCATTATAAACCTAATAAAATAATCACACAACACATAATATATAATTAAACTAAGTTAAATTAACAAAAACATTTGCTAAACAGCATTATAACCTAATAAAATAATCAAACACAGACTTCACTTGAATTTTTCTGCAAACTGTTCTTTCTAGGCATTCCAACCTGGACTGATTTATAGAAATCTGCTCGATAGCTCGGGTCTGGTTAAACTGATTCATTTCAGCTTGCTTGGCTTTGCTGCAACACAAGCGGACATCTCCACCTACTGGCTATTTTAATAAATGCACTGCTTCTCAATGCTTTTCAATAGCAGTCACATGACTGGGAAAAAAAGTTTGTTATTCTGAAACGGTGTAAATTGAACCGTTGTAAAACGAGGGCCACCTGTATTGCACCACAATTCCCATTAAAAGGGACATTAAACAAGCGAGTGTCTGGGTAATTTATCAAACCACCTTCAAGGTGCCGAGGAGGCTAAAGAAGCATTTTTACGTCTGAACTATGTGGTTGCAGGCTTGCTTATGTGTGCCTCCACCGCAATCAGGAAATCTGTCCCAAAATCTCAATGTAGTACTTATTGAATGTGATTCCTGTGTGTGCTAGATTCTAGACTCTAGAGAAAGGGGGCTAGGGAAAGAGCTTATAGTACCCTTTTTGTACTGGCAGCAACTGAAGAGGAAGACCCTAGCTAACCTGTGCCCTTCCTTGTACCCTGGGTGTGGAACAAGAATGTTAATCAAAAGTGATTTTTCATCTGCAGGCTGCCAGGGTTGCTGCAAGTAAGACTGCAGGTATAGGGCTTAGTAACAGTGAGTCTGAGCTAACTCCTTCAAAACATAGCACCAGTCCTACAGAACAGTAGGGCTAACAGACAGCCTCACACCACCAGAAATACTGTTTAAACCTGTTAAGGAGAATGGGAAATATGATGGCTGGGAGGAAATGCAGGGGGTGTATCAGCTCTTAAATGCAAGGGAACCAGACATATTGCCAAACGTGTAAATTTGTTAATTGATAAACTCAGTGATACTACTAGGAAGAAATCTCACATTAGCAAGTTGGAAGGCTAAACATGCTCCCTCCTTACCTATATTTATAAAAGAAATAAAAGATTATTATAAAGCAGTACTTGATTTCCCCCAACATTGAGAAGGCTTTCAAAAATTTTTTTTGGAAAATGGTTAGGACCAATAAAAACTTTCCCGTTAGAGGATCAATTGCAATTAATAAAGCCACTGAAAAAGCTAGATGCATTTCATGATCTAATACAAAATTAAATTCTCCCAGAGAACTGGACTCACCAACAATGGGGGAGAAATAGTACTTTTTTCCTCTTTCTTCTTCTCTAAAGATTTATTTAGCTTGAGATAAAGACATCATGACTAAATTAATTCTAGACTTTAGGATTTTCTCTTTATTGAAAGATAATTTAGAAATGGTTTAGTATTAATTCTACTGGAAATAAAACATTAAATTAGACGAATTAGTGATACATTTCTTTTTTTGTGTGGAATATTGTAAGAAAGAATTGCACAATTTCAAATCTAATAAAAATATATGCATATATTTTTCTATGATTTTTTATGGAAACAAGGAAAAAAATTACTTAAGTGAAATAGTGAAAAATTATTATAATGGATATATCTTGTGTTTTTGTATCTTTAATATAGCCCTGTGTGGTGCAAATCCATGAATGTGTTATATAATGTTCACTTTTGTTATTGAATAAATATAAAAAAAGTGTTAAATGGACAGTCTACCATAGAATTTTTATTATTTTAAAGGGACAGTCTACACCAGAATTATTATTGTTTTAAAAGATAGATAATCCCTTGTTTACCATTCCCTAGTTTTGCATAACCAACACAGTTATATTTATATATTTTTTACCTCTGTGATTATCTTGTATCTAAGCCTCTGCAGACTGCCCCTTTATTTCAGTTCTTTTGACAGACTTGCAGTTTAGCCAATCAGTGATGGCTCCCAGGTAACTTCACGTGCACAGTGTTATCTATATGAAAAACATGAACACCCTCTAGTGGTGAAAAACCTGTTAAAATGCATTCTTAAGAGGCGGCCTTCAAGGTCTAAGAAATTAGCATATGAACCTCCTAGGTTAAGCTTTTAACTAAGATTACCAAGAGAACAAAGAAAAATTGGTGATAAAAGTAAATTGGAAAATTGTTTAAAATTACATGCCCTATCTGAATCATGAAAGTTATTTTTGGACTAGACTGTCCCTTTAAAAGATAGCTAATCCCTTTATTACCCATTCCCCCAGTTTTGCATAACCAACACAGTTATATTAATATACTTTTTACCTCTGATTACCTTGTATCTAGGAACCTTCTTCCAGCACCTGATCACGAAACTGACTGTTTATTATCTATCGTCTTAAATTTAGCATTTTATTTGTGCTAAATCTTAAATAACCCCCTGTGCCTGAACACAGTGTTATCTATATGGCCCACGTGTACTTTCGGTCTCTGTGTTGAAAAGAGATTAAAAAAAGCATGTGATAAGAGGCAGCCCTCAAAGGCTTAGAAATTAGCATACGAGCTTACCTATGTTTAGTTTAAACTAAGAATACCATGAGAAAAAAGCAAATTTTGATAACAGTAAATTGGAAATTTGATTAAAATTAAATAAAAAGTCCTATCTGAATAATGAAAGTTTAATTTATACTAGACTGTCCCTTTAAATATTGATGAATATGATTTTTGTGTGTACTCAATGCAAGAGGGCTGGGGAAGGGGCGTGGGGTGCCCGTGGCTCTGACAACAACTGAAGGAGTAGGCCCTAGCTCACCTGCACCGACTCCTATGCTACTGCTGAATCCAGTAGTGGGGTGAAGGGAGATGGGAGTCAGCAAGCCAGTGAGAAGGCAGAGATAAGGGTCAGAAACATAGGCTTTAGGTTAACCACATTTCCAGCAGGGTGTAGCTTAACTGATCTTCAGGATGCCCTCCAACCAAGGCTCCATTGACATATATGGCTGAGGGGGGACCTGGTTTCCAGTAAGGATGAATTAGATGGGGAAAATATGGTTTAGTTGGCTGCTGTGCACAATAAGCCCTCCTTTGAAGGGGTGACTCAGAGCAGCATGTCTTGTGGATCATACTAGTGTACACAATAAATAGTGGGATAAAGGGAAACTGTGCACATCAAACAATTAAGTGGTAGAATACAACAGAGTGAATAAAAAACATAATTTATGCTTACCTGATAAATTTATTTCTCTTGTAGTGTATTCAGTCCACGGGTCATCCATTACTTATGGGATATATTCCCTTCCCAACAGGAAGTTGCAAGAGGATCACCCAAGCAGAGCTGCTATATAGCTCCTCCCCTCACATGTCATATCCAGTCATTCGACCGAAACAAGACAAAAAAGGAGAAACTATAGGTTACAGTGGTGACTGGAGTTTTAATTAAAATTTAGATCTGCCTCAAAAAGACAGGGTGGGCCGTGGACTGAATACACTACAAGAGAAATAAATTTATCAGGTAAGCATAAATGATGTTTTCTCTTGTTAAGTGTATTCAGTCCACGGGTCATCCATTACTTATGGGATACCAATACCAAAGCTAAAGTACACGGATGATGGGAGGGACCAGGCAGGAACTTTAAACGGAAGGAACCACAGCCTGTAGAACCTTTCTTCCAAAAACAGCCTCCGAAGAAGCAAAAGGTGGAAGCCACAGCTCTAGTGGAATGAGCTGTAATTCTTTCAGGGGGCTACTGTCCAGCAGTCTCATAGGCTAAACGTATTATGCTACGAAGCCAAAAGGAGAGAGAGGTAGCTGAAGATTTTTGACCTCTCCTCTGTCCAGAGTAAACGACAAACAGGGAAGAAGTTTGACGAAAATCTTTAGTTGCCTGTAAATAGAACTTCAGGGCACGGACTACGTCCAGATTATGCAAAAGTCTTTCCTTCTTTGAAGAAGGGTTAGGACATAATGATGGAACAACAATCTCTTGATTGATGTTCCTGTTAGAAACTACCTTAGGTAAGAACCCAGGTTTAGTACGCAGAACTACCTTGTCTGAATGGAAAATCAGATAAGGAGAATCACAATGTAAGGCAGATAACTCAGAGAGACTCTTCGAGCCGAAGAAATAGCCATCAACAACAGAACTTTCCAAGATAACCGCTTAATATCAATGGAATGAAGGGGTTCAAACGGAACACCTTGAAGAACTTTAAGAACTAAGTTTAAGCTCCACGGCGGAGCAACAGTCTTAAACACAGGCTTAATCCTAGCCAAAGCCTGACAAAAAGCCTGAACGTCTGGAACCTCTGCCAGACGTTTGTGTAAAAGAATAGACAGAGCAGAAATCTGTCCCTTTAACAAACTAGCAGATAAGCCCTTTTCTAAACCCTCTTGTAGAAAAGACAATATCCTAGGAATCCTAACCTTACTCCATGAGTAATTTTTGGATTCACACCAATACAAGTATTTACGCCATATCTTATGGTAAATTTTTCTGGTAACAGGTTTCCTAGCCTGTAATAAGTTATCAATAACCGACTCCGAGAAGCCACGCTTTGATAGAATCAAGCGTTCAATCTCCATGCAGTCAGTCTCAGAGAAATTAGATTTGGATGGTTGAAAGGACCCTGAATTAGAAGGTCCTGCCTCAGAGGCAGAGACCATGGTGGACAGGACGACATGTCCACTAGGTCTGCATACCAGGTCCTGCGTGGCCACGCAGGCGCTATCAGAATCACTGATGCTCTCTCCTGTTTGATCTTGGCAATCAGTCGAGGAAGCAGCGTAAATGGTGGAAACACATAAGCCATGTTGAAAACCCAAGGGGCTGCTAGAGCATCTATCAGCGCCCCTCCCGGGTCCCTGGACCTGGATCCGTAACAAGGAAGTTTGGCGTTCTGGCGAGACGCCATGAGATCCAGTTCCGGTTTGCCCCAACGACGAATCAGTTGAGCGAAGACCTCCGGGTGAAGTTCCCACTCCCCCGGATGAAAAGTCTGGCGACTTAGAAAGTCCGCCTCCCAGTTCTCCACGCCTGGGATGTAGATCGCTGACAGGTGGCAAGAGTGAGACTCTGCCCAGCGAATTATCTTTGAGACTTCTAACATCGCTAGGGAACTCCTGGTTCCCCCTTGATGGTTGATGTAAGCCACAGTCGTGATGTCCGACTGAAAACTGATGAACCTCAATGTTGCTAACTGAGGCCAAGCTAGAAGAGCATTGAATATTGCTCTTAATTCCAGAATATTTATTGGGAGGAGTTTTTCCTCCTGAGTCCACGATCCCTGAGCCTTCAGGGAGTTCCAGACTGCGCCCCAACCTAGCAGGCTGGCATCGGTTGTTACAATCGTCCAATCTGGCCTGCGAAAGGTCATCCCTTTGGACAGATGGACCAGAGAAAGCCACCAGAGAAGAGAGAATCTCTGGTCTCTTGATCCAGATTTAGTAGAGGGGACAAATCTGAGTAATCCCCATTCCACTGACTTAGCATGCATAATTGCAGCGGTCTGAGATGCAGGTGCGCAAATGGCACTATGTCCATTGCCGCTACCATTAAGCCGATTACTTCCATGCACTGAGCTACTGACGGGCGTGGAATGGAATGAAGGACACGACAAGCATTTAGAAGTTTTAATAACCTGGACTCCGTCAGGTAAATCTTCATCTCTACAGAATCTATAAGAGTCCCTAGGAAGGGAACCCTTGTGAGTGGTAATAGAGAACTCTTTTCCACGTTCACCTTCCACCCATGCGACCTCAGAAATGCCAGAACTATCTCTGTATGAGACTTGGCAATTTGAAAACTTGACGCTTGTATCAGAATGTCGTCTAGGTACGGAGCCACCGCTATGCCTCGCGGTCTTAGCACCGCCAGAAGTGAGCCCAGAACCTTTGTAAAAATTCTCGGGGCCGTAGCTAACCCGAAGGGAAGAGCTACAAACTGGTAATGCCTGTCTAGAAAGGCAAATCTTAGGTACCGATAATGATCTTTGTGAATCGGTATGTGAAGGTAGGCATCCTTCAAGTCCACTGTGGTCATATACTGACCCTCTTGGATCATGGGTAGGATGGTTCGAATAGTTTCCATTTTGAATGATGGAACTCTTAGGAATTTGTTTAAGATCTTTAGGTCTAAGATTGGTCTGAAGGTTCCCTCTTTCTTGGGAACCACAAACAGATTTGAGTAAAATCCTTGTCCTTGTTCCGTCCGCGGAACTGGATGGATCACCCCCATTACTAGAAGGTCTTGTACACAGCGTAGAAATGCCTCTTTCTTTATTTGGTTTGCTGATAACCTTGAAAGATGAAATCTCCCTTGTGGAGGAGAAGCTTTGAAGTCCAGAAGATATCCCTGAGATATAATCTCCAACACCCAGGGATCCTGGACATCTCTTGCCCAAGCCTGGGCGAAGAGAGAAAGTCTGCCCCCCACTAGATCCGTTTCCGGATAGGGGGCCCTCTCTTCATGCTGTCTTAGGGGCAGAAGTAGGTTTTCTGGCCTGCTTGCCCTTGTTCCAGGACTGGTTAGCTTTCCAACCCTGTCTGTAACGAGCAACAGTTCCTTCCTGTTTTGGAGCGGAGGAAGTTGACGCTGCTCCTGCCTTGAAGTTACGAAAGGCACGAAAATTAGACTGTTTGGCCTTTGATTTGGCCCTGTCCTGAGGAAGAGTATGACCCTTATCTCCAGTAATGTCAGCAATGATTTCTTTCAAGCCGGGCCCGAATAAGGTCTGCCCTTTGAAAGGAATATTAAGCAATTTAGATTTAGAAGTCACGTCAGCTGACCAGGATTTAAGCCATAGCGCTCTGCACGCCTGGATGGCGAATCCGGAGTTCTTAGCCGTTAGTTTGGTTAAATGTACAACGGCATCAGAAACAAATGCGTTAGCTAGCTTAAGTGCTTTAAGCTTGTCCATAATCTCATCCAATGGAGCTGTGCGAATGGCCTCTTCCAGAGACTCAAACCAGAATGCCGCAGCAGCAGTGACAGGCGCAATGCATGCAAGGGGCTGTAAGATATAAAACCTTGTTGAACAAACATTTTCTTAAGGTAACCTAATTTTTTATCCATTGGATCCGAAAAAGCACAACTATCCTCCACCGGGATAGTGGTACGCTTAGCTAAAGTAGAAACTGCTCCCTCCACCTTAGGGACCGCCTGCCATAAGTCTCGTGTGGTGGCGTCTATTGGAAACATTTTCCTAAATATCGGAGGAGGGGAAAAGGGCACACCGGGTCTATCCCACTCCTTGCTAATAATCTCTGTAAGCCTTTTAGGTATAGGAAAAACGTCAGTACACACCGGCACCGCATAGTATCTATCCAGCCTACATAATTTCTCTGGAATTGCAACCGTGTTACAATCATTCAGAGCCGCTAATACCTCCCCTAGCAATACACGGAGGTTCTCAAGCTTAAATTTAAAATTAGAAATCTCTGAATCCGGTCTCCCAGAATCATATCCGTCACCCACAGAATGAAGCTCTCCGTCCTCATGTTCTGCATATTGTGACGCAGTATCGGACATGGCTCACACATCAGCGCGCTCTGTCCTTAACCCAGAGCTATTGCGCTTGCCTCTTAATTCTGGCAATTTAGATAATACTTCTGTCATAACAGTAGCCATGTCTTGCAAAGTGATTTGTATGGGCCTCTCTGATGTACTTGGCGCCACAATATCACGCGCCTCCTGAGCGGGAGGCGAAGGTACTGACACGTGAGGAGAGTTAGTCGGCATAACTTCCCCCTCGTCTGGTGATAATTTCTTTACAGATAAAGACTGACTTTTATTTAAAGTGACATCAATACATTTAGTACACATATTTCTATGGGGCTCCACATTGGCCTTCAAACATAGTGAACAAACAGATTCATCTGTGTCAGACATGTTTAAACAGACTAGCAATGAGACTAGCAAGCTTGGAAAATACTTTCAATAAATTTACAAGCAATATAAGCAATATAAAAGACGCTACTGCCACAGTTGAAATAACAATGAACCAAATCAGTTATAGCAACCAAATTTTCACAGTAAATGTATTAAGTTAGCAAAGTATTGCACCCACTAGCAAATGGATGATTAACCCCTTAATACCCCAAAACGGATAATCAATTTAACAATTAACGTTTTTATAACTGTCTAACACACTGTCACAGGTCTGCTGTGACTGATTACCTCCCTCAAAATGAATTTTGAAGACCCCTGAGCTCTCTAGAGACGTCCTGGATCAAGGAGGAAGAAGCAGGAAGACTGTGACTGAATTTTTACTGCGCAAAAAAGCGCTAAAATAGGTCCCTCCCACTCATATTACAACAGTGGGAAACCTCAATTAACCATTTCTATGCAGAAATATACATCAGCCATGTGGAAAAAAATCATGCCCCAATAAGTTTTTATCACCAAAGTACCTCACAAAAACTACTAACATGCCAGTTAACGTTTTAAACATACATTTTAAAGGTTATGTAGTGTTATCAATAAGCCTGCTACCAGTCGCTTCTACTGCAGTTAAGGCTCATACATTACTTCAGTATTAACAGTATTTTCTCAGTCAAATTCCATTCCTTAGAAAATTACTTTAATGCACATACATTCATCAGCCTGCATTTAAGGCTGTACTTACATTACATCGGTATCAGCAGTATTTTCTTAGTCAATTCCATTCCTTAGAAAAATATTTTAATGCACATACCTCGTTTGCAGGGGACCCCGCATGCTATTCCCTTTCTGAAGTTACCCCATTCCTCAGAATGTGCGAGAACAGCCAGTGGATCTTAGTTACTTCTGCTAAGATCATAGAAAACGCAGGCAGATTCTTCTTCTAAATACTGCCTGAGAGAAAAACAGCACACTCCGGTGCCATTTAAAATAACAAACTTTTGATTGAAGAAATAATTAAGTATAAAAACTCCACACTCCTCTCACGACCTTCCTATTATGTTGAGAGTTGCAAGAGAATGACTGGGTATGACATGTGAGGGGAGGAGCTATATAGCAGCTCTGCTTGGGTGATCCTCTTGCAACTTCCTGTTGGGAAGGGAATATATCCCATAAGTAATGGATGACCCGTGGACTGAAAACACTTAACAAGAGAAACATACAAGCAGACTCTTCGAAATGTGGGTTAGGGGTTACCCATAGTCAGGCTAATAGCCAAGTAGAGGAACACCACATACATCAGAGCAGAAAGTTTCTACCCTGGGAGGTGGCTATTGATGAAGGGAATAACAAAAAAAAAGATGCTATTGTATGCAGTAAAGGAGTTAACTGGTTACCCTGATCCTGAAAATTACTCAGATGTTTAATAATGTGGCACCCTACTGTCCAGCATGAGAAAGGGAGTCTCAAGTGTGAGCATAATGGCTTGCACTGTTGGCAAGAAAGAAGAGCATTGGCAGACACAGGGGTAAGCGTGTGGCTTAACCTCTACCCACTATTTAAAGTGGGAGGTGTCATGCAAATGCATTATTTTTTTCTATTAGTTTTTAAGGGTTTAATACAACTTCATGTGAATTTAGAATATAACTAAATGGTGTAGCTTTTGATCAGCCTTAGAATAGGGAGGTATCTGGCATCAAAATGAAACACTTGTTCCCTCTGTCTCTGAATTTCCCACTGGCCATTTTTTTATGGTTTAAACACAGCTGTGAATTGGAAAACTTAAATTATACTTAACTGATAAATTCCTTTCCTTCTGTACGGGAAGAGTCCACAGCTACATTTCTTACTTGTGGGAAACATATACCCAAGCTCTAGAGCACACCGAATGCTAACCGGAGGGAAAAAACATAACTTATGTAAGAACTTACCTGATGAATTCATTTCTTTCATATTGGCAAGAGTTCATGAGCTAGTTAAGTATGGGATATACATTCCAACCAGGAAAAGTTCTTCAGGAAGTTGTTACAGTTTGATTCTACTGCTTTTGATGTCATTTTTTTGAGAAAAACTTATTGTGCGGATTTAATTTCTTCCATGTAATTGGCAAGAGTCCATGAGCTAGTGACGTATGAGATATACAATCCTACCAAGAGGGGCAAAGTTTCCCAAACCTCAAAATGCCTATAAATACACCCCTCACCACACCCACAATTCAGTTTAATGAATAGCCAAGTAGTGGGGCGATAAAGAAAGGAGTAAAAAGCATCAAAGGAGTTTGGAAATAATTGTGCTTTATACAAAAAATCATAAACACCATAAAAACGGTGGGTCTCATGAACGCTTGCCAATATGAAAGAAATGAATTGTAAGTTCTTACATAAATTATGTTTTCTTTCATGTAATTGGCAGAGTCCATGAGCTAGTGACGTATGGGATAGTAATACTCAAAAAGTGGAACTCCACAGAAGAGTCACTAGAGAGGGAGGGATAAAAAAAAAAATTTTCCGCTGAAAAAAAAAAAATACACAACCCAAAATATAAGTTTATTCTCATAATGAAAAGAAAAAAACAAACATAAGTAGAGGAATCAAACTGAAACAGCTGCCTGAAAAACTTTTCTACCAAAAACTGCTTCCGAAGAAGCAAATACATCAAAACGGTAGAATTTAGTAAATGTATGCAAAGAAGACCAAGTTGCTCCTTTGCAAATTTGATCAACTGAAGCTTCATTCTTAAAAGCCTACAACGTGGAGACTGATCTAGTAGAATGATCTGTAATTCTCTGAGGTGGGGCCTGACCTGACTCCAAATAAGCCTGATGAATCAAAAGCTTTAACCAAGATGCCAAGGAAATGGCAGAAGCCTTCTGACCTTTCCTAGAACCAGAAAAGATAACAAATAGACTAGAAAGTCTTCCTGAAATCTTTAGTAGCTTCAACATAATATTTCAAAGCTCTTACCACATCCAAAGAATGTAAGGATCTCTCCAAAGAATTCTTAGGATTAGGACACAAAGAAGGGACAACAATTTCTCTATTAATGTTGCTAGAAATCACAACCTTAGGTAGAAATTTAAATGAAGTCAGCAAAACTGCCTTATCCTGATGGAAAAATCAGAAAAGGAGATTCACAGGAAAGAGCAGATAATTCGGAAACTCTTCTAGCAGAAGAGATGGCCAAAAGGAACAACATTTTCCAAGAAAGTAGTTAAATGTCCAAAGAATGCATAGGTTCAAACGGAGGAGCCTGTAAAGCCTTCAAAACCAAATTAAGACTCAAAGGAGGAGAGATTGATTTAATGATAGGCTTGATACGCACAAAACAGTGAATATCAGGAAGATTAACAATCTTTCTGTGAAATAAAACAAAGGGCAGAGATTTGTCCCTTCAAGGAACTTGTAGACAAACCTTTATCCAAACCATCCTGAAGAAACTGTAAAATTCTAGGAATTTTAAAAGAATGCCAGGAGAATTTATGAGAACAGCATGAAATATAATAGTCTTCCAAACTCGATAATAAATCTTCCTAGAAACAGATTTACGAGCCTGTAACATAGTATTAATCACTGAGTCAGAGAAACCTCAATGATTAAGCACTAGGCGTTCAATTTCCATACCATCAAATTTAATGATTTGAGAGCCTGATGGAAAAACGGACCTTGAGACAGAAGGTCTGGCCTTAAAGGAAGTGGCCAAGGTTGTCAACTGGACATCCGAACAAGAGCCGCAAACCAAAACCTGTGAGGTCATGCTGGAGCTACCAGCAACACAAAAAATTGTTCCATGATGATCTTGGAAATCACTCTTGGAAGAAGAACCAGAGGCGGGAAGATATAAGCAGGTTGGTAACACTAAGGAACTGCTAACGCATCCACCGCACAAAAAAACCCCACATCTGAAAAATCTGAGAAAACACACCTGGATGGAGCGAACACTCCCCGGATGTACAGTCTGACGGCTAAGATAATCCGCTTCCCAATTGTCTATACCTGGAATATGAACCGCAGAAATTAGACAGGAGCTGGATTCCGCCCAAGCAAGTATCCGAGATGTCAATCATCAGGGCGAGTCCCACCCTGATGATTGACATATGCCACAGTTGTGATATTGTCTGTCTGAAAACAAAATGAACGGTTCTCTCTTTAACAGAGGCCAAACTTGAAGAGCCCTGAAAATAGCACGAAGTTCGAAAATATTGATTAGTAACCTCACCTCTTGAGATTTCCCCTTGTGCTGTCAGAGATACCAGACAGCTCCCCAACCTGAAAGACTTGCATCTGTTGTGATCACAGTCCAGGTTGGACGAACAAGAGAGGCCCCTTGAACTATACGATGGTGATCTAACCACCAAGTCAGACATAGTCTAACATTGGGATTTAAGGATATTAATTATGATATCTTTGTATAATCCCTGCACCATTGGTCTTAGCATACAAAGAGGTCTCATATAAAAACGAGCAAAGGGGATTGCGTTCGATGCTGCAGACCTAAAACTTCCATGCATATAGCTACTGAAGGAAATGATTGAGACTAAAGGTTCCAACAAGTTGAAACCAATTTTAATCGTTTCTTGTCTGTTAGAGACAGAGTCATGGACACTGAATCTATCTGGAAACCTAGAAAGGTGACCCTTGTCTGAGGAATCAAAACTTTTTGGTAAATTGATCCTCCAACCATGTCTTTGAAGAAACCACACTAGTTGATTTGTGTGAGATTCTGCAGAATGTAAAATCTGAGTTAGTATCAAGATATCGTCAAAATAAGGAAACACCGCAATACCCCATTCTCTGATTACAGAGAGTAGGGCACCGAGAACCTTTGAAAAGATTCTTGGAGCTGTCGCTAGGCCAAATGGAAAAGCGACAAATTGGTAATGCTTGTCTAGAAAAGAGAATCTCAGAAACTGAAAGTAGTCTGGATGAATCAGAATATGTATATATGCATCTTGTAAGTCTATTGTGGATATATAATGCCCTTGCTGAACAGAAGGCAGAATAGTCCTTATAGTCATCATTTTGAAAGTTGGCACTCTTACATAACGATTCAAAATTTTCAGATCCAGAACTTGTCTGAATAAATTTTCTTTCTTTGGGACAACGAATAGATTTGAATAAAACCCCAGACCCTGTTCCTGAAACAAACTGGTATGATTACCCCTGAAAAAACATAATTTATGCTTACCTGATAAATTTATTTCTCTTGTAGTGTATTCAGTCCACGGGTCATCCATTACTTATGGGATATATTCCCTTCCCAACAGGAAGTTGCAAGAGGATCACCCAAGCAGAGCTGCTATATAGCTCCTCCCCTCACGTCATATCCAGTCATTCGACCGAAACAAGACAAGAAAGGAGAAACCATAGGGTGCAGTGGTGACTGGAGTTTTAATTAAAATTTAGATCTGCCTCAAAGAAGACAGGGCGGGCCGTGGACTGAATACACTACAAGAGAAATAAATTTATCAGGTAATGATAAATTATGTTTTCTCTTAAGTGTATTCAGTCCACGGGTCATCCATTACTTATGGGATACCAATACCAAAGCTAAAGTACACGGATGATGGGAGGGACAAGGCAGGATTAAACAGAAGGAACCACTGCCTGTAGAACCTGTCTCCCAAAAACAGCCTCCGAAGAAGCAAAAGTGTCAAATTTGTAAAATTTTGAAAAGGTATGAAGCGAAGACCAAGTCGCAGCCTTGCAAATCTGTTCAACAGAGGCCTCATTTTTAAAGGCTCAGGTGGAAGCCACAGCTCTAGTGGAATGAGCTGTAATTCTTTCAGGAGGCTGCTGTCCAGCAGTCTCATAGGCTAAACGTATTATGCTACGAAGCCAAAAGGAGAGAGAGGTAGCTGAAGCTTTTTGACCTCTCCTCTGACCAGAATAAACGACAAACAGGGAAGAAGTTTGACGAAAATCTTTAGTTGCCTGTAAATAGAACTTCAGGGCACGGACTACGTCCAGATTATGCAAAAGTCGTTCCTTCTTTGAAGAACGGTTAGGACATAATGATGGAACAACAATCTCTTGATTGATATTCCTGTTAGAAACTACCTTAGGTAAGAACCCAGGTTTAGTACGCAGAACTACCTTGTCTGAATGGAAAATCAGATAAGGAGAATCACAATGTAAGGCAGATAACTCAGAGACTCTTCGAGCTGAGGAAATAGCCATCAAAAACAGAACTTTCCAAGATAACAGCTTAATATCAATATCAATGGAATGAAGGGGTTCAAATGGAACACCTTGAAGAACTTTAAGAACTAAGTTTAAGCTCCACGGCGGCGCAACAGTCTTAAACAAAGGCTTAATCCTAGCCAAAGCCTGACAAAAAGGCTGTACGTCTGGAACTTCTGCCAGACGTTTGTGTAAAAGAATAGACAGAGCAGAAATCTGTCCCTTTAACGAACTAGCAGATAAGCCCTTTTCTAAACCCTCTTGTAGAAAAGACAATATCCTACGAATCCTAAACTTACTCCATGAGTAACTCTTGGATTCGCACCAATATAAATATTTACGCCATATTTTATGGTAAATTATTCTGGTAACAGGTTTCCGAGCCTGTATTAAGGTATCAATAACCGACTCCGAGAAGCCACGCTTTGATAGGATCAAGCGTTCAATCTCCATGCAGTCAGCCTCAGAGAAATTAGATTTGGATGGTTGAAAGGACCCTGTATTAGAAGATCCTGCCTCAGAGGCAGAGACCATGGTGGACAGGACGACATGTCCACTAGGTCTGCATACCAAGTCCTGCGTGGCCACGCAGGCGCCATCAGAATCACTGATGCTCTCTCCTGTTTGATCTTGGCAATCAGTCGAGGAAGTAGCGGAAATGGTGGAAACACATAAGCCATGTTGAAGACCCAAGGGGCTGCTAGAGCATCTATCAGCACCGCTCCCGGGTCCCTGGACCTGGATCCGTAACAAGGAAGCTTGGCATTCTGTCGAGACGCCATGAGATCCAGTTCTGGTTTGCCCCAACGAAGAATCAGTTGAGCAAAGACCTCCGGATGAAGTTCCCACTCCCCCGGATGAAAAGTCTGGCGACTTAGAAAATCCGCCTCCCAGTTCTCCACGCCTGGGATGTAAATCGCTGACAGGTGGCAAGAGTGAGACTCTGCCCAGCGAATTATCTTGGAGACTTCTTACATCGCTAGGGAACTCCTGGTTCCCCCTTGATGGTTGATGTAAGCCACAGTCGTGATATTGTCCGACTGAAATCTGATGAACCTCAGTGTTGCTAACTGAGGCCAAGCTAGAAGAGCATTGAATATTGCTCTTAACTCCAGAATATTTATTGGGAGGAGTTTTTCCTCCTGAGTCCACGATCCCTGAGCCTTCAGGGAGTTCCAGACTGCGCCCCAACCTAGCAGGCTGGCATCGGTTGTTACAATCGTCCAATCTGGCCTGCGAAAGGTCATCCCTTTGGACAGATGGACCCGAGAAAGCCACCAGAGAAGAGAATCTCTGGTCTCTTGATCCAGATTTAGTAGAGGGGACAAATCTGAGTAATCCCCATTCTACTGACTTAGCATGCATAATTGCAGCGGTTTGAGATGTAGGCGCGCAAATGGAACTATGTCCATTGCCGCTACCATTAAGCCGATTACTTCCATGCACTGAGCTACTGACGGGTGTGGAATGGAATTAAGGACACGGCAAGCATTTAGCAGTTTTGATAACCTGGACTCCGTCAGGTAAATTTTCATCTCTATAGAATCTATAAGAGTCCCTAGGAAGGGAAACCTTGTGAGTGGAAATAGAGAACTCTTTTCCACGTTCACCTTCCACCCATGCGACCTCAGAAATGCCAGAACTATCTCTGTGTGAGACTTGTCAATTTGAAAACTTGACGCTTGTATCAGAATGTCGTCTAGGTACGGGGCTACCGCTATGCCTCGCGGTCTTAGCACCGCCAGAAGTGAGCCCAGAACCTTTGTAAAGATTCTCGGGGCCGTAGCTAACCCGAAGGGAAGAGCTACAAACTGGTAATGCCTGTCTAGAAAGGCAAATCTTAGGTACCGATAATGATCTTTGTGAATCGGTATGTGAAGGTAGGCATCCTTTAAGTCCACTGTGGTCATATACTGACCCTCTTGGATCATGGGTAGGATGGTTCGAATAGTTTCCATTTTGAATGATGGAACGCTTAGGAATTTGTTTAAGATTTTTAGGTCCAAGATTGGTCTGAAGGTTCCCTCTTTCTTGGGAACCACAGATTTGAGTAAAATCCTTGCCCTTGTTCCGTCCGCGGAACTGGGTGGATCACCCCCATTACTAGGAGGTCTTGTACACAGTGAAGAAAAGCCTCTTTCTTTATTTGGTTTGCTGATAACCTTGAAAGATGAAATCTCCCTTGTGGAGGAGAAGCTTTGAAGTCCAGAAGGTATCCCTGAGATATAATCTCCAACGCCCAGGGATCCTGGACATCTCTTGCCCAAGCCTGGGCGAAGAGAGAAAGTCTGCCCCCCACTAGATCAGTTTCCGGATAGGGGGCCCTCTCTTCATGCTGTCTTAGGGGCAGTAGTAGGCTTTCTGGCCTGCTTGCCCTTGTTCCAGGACTGGTTAGTTTTCCAGCCCTGTTTGTAACGAGCAACAGTTCCTTCCTGTTTTGGGGCGGAGGAAGTTGATGCTGCTCCTGCCTTGAAGTTTCGAAAGGCACGAAAATTAGACTGTTTGGCCTTTGATTTGGCCCTGTCCTGAGGAAGAGTATGACCCTTACCTCCAGTAATGTCAGCAATAATTTCTTTCAATCCGGGCCCGAATAAGGTCTGCCCTTTGAAAGGAATATTAAGTAATTTGGATTTAGAAGTCACGTCAGCTGACCAAGATTTAAGCCATAGCGCTCTACGCGCCTGGATGGCGAATCCGGAGTTCTTAGCCGTTAGTTTGGTTAAATGTACAACGGCATCAGAAATAAATGCGTTAGCTAGCTTAAGTGCTTTAAGCTTGTCCATAATCTCATCCAATGGAGCTGTGCGAATGGCCTCTTCCAGAGACTCAAACCAGAATGCCGCAGCAGCAGTGACAGGCGCAATGCATGCAAGGGGCTGTAAGATAAAACCTTGTTGAACAAACATTTTCTTAAGGTAACCTAATTTTTTATCCATTGGATCCGAAAAAGCACAACTATCCTCCACCGGGATAGTGGTACGCTTAGCTAAAGTAGAAACTGCTCCCTCCACCTTAGGGACTGTCTGCCATAGGTCTCGTGTGGTGGCGTCTATTGGAAACATTTTTCTAAATATAGGAGGAGGGGAAAAGGGCACACCGGGTCTATCCCACTCCTTGCCAATAATCTCTGTAAGCCTTTTAGGTATAGGAAAAACGTCAGTACACACCGGCACCGCATAGTATCTATCCAGCCTACATAATTTCTCTGGAATTGCAACTGTATTACAGTCTTTCAGAGCCGCTAAAACCTCCCCTAGCAATACACGGAGGTTCTCAAGCTTAAATTTAAAATTAGAGATCTCTGAATCCGGTCTCCCTGGATCAGATCCATCACCCACAGAATGAAGCTCTCCGTCCTCATGTTCTGCAAATTGTGACGCAGTATCGGACATGGCTCTCACATCATCAGCGCGCTCTGTCCTTACCCCAGAGCTATCGCGCTTGCCTCTTAATTCTGGCAGTTTAGATAATACTTCTGTCATAACATTAGCCATGTCTTGTAAAGTGATTTGTATGGGCCTCTCTGATGTATTTGGCGCCACAATATCACGCGCCTCCTGGGCGGGAGGTGAAGGTACTGACACGTGAGGGGAGTTAGTCGGCATAACTTCCCCCTCGTTGTCTGGTGATAATTCCTTTACAGATAAAGACTGACCTTTATTATTTAAAGTGAAATCAATGCATTTAGTACACATCTTTCTATGGGGTTCCACATTGGCCTTCAAACATAGTAAACAAACAGATTCATCTGTGTCAGACATGTTTAAACAGACTAGCAATGAGACTAGCAAGCTTGGAAAACACTTTCAAATAAATTTACAAGCAATATAAAAAAACGCTACTGCGCCTTTAAGAAGCACAAAAAACTGTCACAGTTGAAATAACAATGAACCAAATCAGTTATAGCAACCAAATTTTCACAGTAAATGTATTAAGTTAGCAGAGCATTGCACCCACTAGCAAATGGATGATTAACCCCTTAATACCCAAAACGGATAATCAGTATAAGAATTAACGTTTTTAACACAGTCACACACTGTCACAGGTCTGCTGTGACTGATTACCTCCCTCAAAATGATTTTTGAAATCCCCTGAGCTCTCTAGAGACGTCCTGGATCATGGAGGAAGAAGCAGGAAGACTGACTGAATTTTTACTGCGCAAAAAAAAGCGCTAAAATAGGCCCCTCCCACTCATATTACAACAGTGGAAAAGCCTCAGTTAACTATTTCTATGCAGAAATATACGACAGCCATGTGGAAAAAATCATGCCCCAATAAGTTTTATCACCAATGTACCTCACAAAAAACGATTAACATGCCAGTAAACGTTTTAAAAACATCAATTTTAAAAGTTATGTATTGTTATAGATAAGCCTGCTACCAGTCGCTTCTACTGCAGTTAAGGCTCATACATTACTTCAGTATTAACAGCATTTTCTTAGTCAAATTCCATTCCTTAGAAAATTACTTTACTGCACATACATTCATCAGCCTGATACCAGTCGCTACTACTGCATTTAAGGCTGTACTTACATTACATCGGTATAAGCAGTATTTTCTTAGTCAATTCCATTCCTTAGAAAAATATTTTACTGCACATACCTTATTTGCAGGAAAACCCCACATGCTATTCCCTTTCTGAAGTTACCCCACTCCTCAGAATGTGCGAGAACAGCCAGTGGATCTTAGTTACTTCTGCTAAGAGCATAGAAAAACGCAGGCAGATTCTTCTTCTAAATACTGCCTGAGAGAAAAAACAGCACACTCCGGTGCCATTTAAAAATAAACTTTTAATATAAAAACTCCCCACTCCTCTCACGACCTTCCTATGTTGAGGGTTGCAAGAGAATGACTGGATATGACTTGTGAGGGGAGGAGCTATATAGCAGCTCTGCTTGGGTGATCCTCTTGCAACTTCCTGTTGGGAAGGGAATATATCCCATAAGTAATGGATGACCCGTGGACTGAATACACTTAACAAGAGAAATCCAGGTCTGAAACACTTCAGAGAAGCCTGAGCCTTTACTGGATTTGCTGGGATGCGTGAGCGAAAATAATCTTCTCACAGGAGGTCTTACTCTGAATCCTATTCGATACCCTAGAGAGACAATACTCTGAATCCATTGATTTTTTTTACAGAATCTGCCCAAATGTTTATGAAAAATCTTAATCTGCCCCCTACCAGCTGAGTTGGAATGAGGGCCGCACCTTCATGCAGATTTGGGGGCTGGCTTTGGTTTCCTCCAACTTGAAGGTTTCCAATTGGAACTAGATTCTTTTGGGGAAGGATTAGGTTTCTGTTCCTTATTTTGTCGAAAGGAATAAAAACAGTTAGAAGCTTTAGATTTACCCTTAGGTCTTTTATCCTGAGGCAAAAAAACTCCCTCCCCCCAGTGACAGTTAAAATAATCGAATCCAACTGAGAACCAAATAACTTTGGAAAGAAAGATAGTAATCTCGACTTAGATACCATGTCAGCATTCCAATATTTGAGCCACAACGCTCTTCTAGCTAAAATAGCTAAAGACATAGCTTTAACATCAATTTTGATATAAAAAATGGCATCACGGATAAAATTATTAGCATGTTGAAGCAAGAGATCAATGCTAGACAAATCAGAATCCATTTCATGTTGCGCTAAGCTTTCCAACCAAAAAGTTGATGCAGCTGCAACATCAGCCATAGAAATGGCAGGCCTGAGAAGATAGCCAGAATATAAATAAGCTTTCCTTAGATAAGCTTCAAGTTTCCTATATAAAGGGTCTTTAAAAGAAGTACTATAGGAATAGTAGTATGTTTAGCAAGAGTAGAAATAGCCACCTCCATAGGAGGCAAAGTTTGTAAAACTGAATTGTGGGTGTGGTGAAGGGTGTATTTATAGGCATTTTGAGGTTTGGGAAACTTTGCCCCTCCTGGTAGGATTGTATATCCCATACGTCACTAGCTCATGGACTCTTGCCAATTACATGAAATCCACACAATAATTAAGCTTTTCTCAAAAAAACTTAAATCAAAAGCAGTAGAATCAAACTGAAACAACTGCCTGAAGAACTTTTCTACCAGACTGCTTCAGAAGAAGCAAATACATCAAAATGGTAAAAACAATAAAAGTATGCAAAGAAATCACTGATTTGCAAATTTGAACAACCTAAGCTTCATTCTGAAAAAGCACAAAAAATGGCGACTGAACTTAATAGAATGAGCTGCAAATCTCGGAGGCGGAGCCTGCCCTGCCTCGAAATAAGCTTTGAAAAACAAAACCTTTAATCAGGATGCCAAATAAATGGCAGAGGCTTCCTAGTCTTTTCTGGAACCAGAAAAATAGCAAATAGACAAGAAGTCTTCTGAAATCAACTTATCTAGATAAAAAAAAAAAAATAAGATAGAGACTTACAAGAGAACTGATGAATCAGAAACTCCTGTAGCAGACGAGATAGTCAAAATAAACAACACTTTTTCAAGAAAGATAATCTTCAAAGAAAATATAGGCTCAAAAGAAAAGAGCCTGCAAAATCTTTAAACCAAATAAGACTCCAAAAAGGAGAAATTAATAAATGAACAGGCTTGAAACCAACCAAAGCCTGAACAAAACAGTTAATATCAGGAAGGTTAAGCAAGCTTTCTTTAAAATAAAACAGAAAGAACAGAGATTCGTCCCTGCAAAAAATTTGCAGACAAAGTTATCCAAACCAGCCTGAAAAACTGTAAAATCCTAGGAATTCTTAAAGAATGCCAAGAGAATTTATGAGAGGAACACACTAAAATATAGGTTTTCCAAACCTGATAATACATGTTCCTTGAAAAGACTTATAAGCCTGCAACATAGCGATAAAAACTGAGTCAGAGAAACCTCTATGACAACACTAATCAATTTCCATGTCCCCAAATTAGTAATTTGAGATCTCAATGGAAAATAGCCCCTAAAACAAGAAGGCTGGCCAAAGAGAAAGTGGCCAAGGATGGCAATTGGACATCGAAACAAGATCCACATACCAAACTTGTGAAGCCATGCTGATGCCATCAGAAACACATGACACTGTTCTGGACATCACCTTTGGAAGAAAAAAACAGAGGCAGAAAGATGTAAACAGGTTGCAAAACCAAGACACTGCTAATGCATCTACCATCTCCACCTGAGGAACGCTGAACCTAAAAAGGTACCTGGGAAATTGAGATAATATACCTCCCAAATGTCTAAAATCGTAGAAAATCGTCAGGAGATGAATTCCATCTAAGAATGTATTCAAGATACTTCTTAATTGCTAAGGAACTACGAGTCCCTATTGTTGATTGACATATGCCACATTTGTGATATTGTCTGTCTGAATTAAAAAAATGAAAAAGTTCTCTCATAGAAAAGGCCAGGCCTGAAAGAGCTCTGAAAAAATAGCACAGAGTTCTAAAATATCGATTGGAAACCTTAACTCTTGAAGTTTCCAAACCCTTTGTGCTGTCAAGACCCTCAGACAGCTCCCCAACATGTAAGACTTGTATCCATTAAGAATACAGTCCAGGAAGGACAAACAAAATGAGGCCCCCTGAATAAAATGATAATAGACTAATCACCAAAACAGAGAGTAGAGTGTTAGGATTTAAAAATATCAACTGTGATATCTAAAAACAATCCCTGTATCATTGATTCAGTATGCAAAGCAAAAAGATCTCAGATAAAAAACGAGCAAAGGGAACCACGCTCGATGCTGCAGTTATGAGACCTAAAACTTACATGCACATAGCCACTGAAAGAAATTTTCTAGACTGTACTTACAATTGACTTATGTCTGATAACGAGAAAAACATGAACACAGAATCCATCAAAATCCCAAAAAGTGACCCTTATCTGAGGAATCACGAAACTTAGGTAAATTAAATCCTCTAACCATGTCTTGAAGAAACAAAACTTAGTTGATTCATGAGGGATTCCACAAAAAGAAAAGTCCATATATTTGAATACTGCTCTTTCATATGTATGTATTGGGTACTTGTAAAGCGCATCTAATCACCTGTAAGGGACTCAAGACGCTGCTTATTTAAATCGACCTTGCAAAGGATGAAAGGCTAAATGGACCTTAAAGAGGCATAATAGTCCTTATAATCACCAACTTAAAAGTTGAGACTCTAAAGTTTTCAGATCCAAGAATGGACTGAATAAACCTTTCTTCCTAGGGACAAAAAATAGAATTAAATAGACACCCCAATCCTGTCCCTGCAAAAAGAACTGACATGATAACTCCTGAAAAGAATTCACAGAGTGTACTAAAAAATAAATATTCTTCCCAAAGGAGGTCTCATTCTAAAAATCTATTCAAATCTTAATACAGAATTTAAACTGAGTTCATCCAAAAACAATTTAATCTGCCCCCACAAGGAGGACTGGTTTGAGAACCGCACCTTCATGTAGTCTAATAACTAGTAATTATAAAGCGTTTTTTTTTCTCCCAGGAGGAGACAAAAAAACGCTTCTTGAGTTCTTACACTCTGAGTGAACCAAATTAGCAGCTGATAAAAATAGTATTTATTACCCAAATAAATAGTACACAATAAATTGACCTTAAAGGCCAAAGAGCTGTGTAACCCTGCCGGAAAATCCTTGGATCTAGAACAAGCGTTTGTAGTCAGGACATTCACCAACTGATCTACATAACCGGACTAAAAGTAGGGCAGAAAAAAAACTAACCCTCCAGAAATAGTGTAGATAATAGAAATCAAACAAATTATTGTCCTAACAAGAGAGAGATAATAAAATATACAGGTAGCCCTCAGTTTACGCTGGGGTTAGGTTCCAGAAGGAATGGTTGTAAATCGAAACCGTTGTAAATTTAAACCCAGTTTATAATGTAAGTCAATGGGAAGTGAGTGAGTTAGGTTCCAGGCCCCTCTCAAAATTGGCATAAGTAACACCTAATACATTATTTTTGAAGCTTTGAAATGAAGACTTTAAATGCTAAACAGCATTATAAACCTAATAAAATAATCACACAACACAGACTTTACTTGCATTTTTCTGCAAACAGTTCTTTCTATGCATTCCAATCTGGACTGATTTATAGACAGGAAGATCTTGTTCCTTTGCAAGCTGCTTGATAGCTCACATCTGGTTAAACTGATTAATTTCAGCTTGCTTGGCTTGCATATATTTGCTGCAACACAAGCGGACAGCTCCACCTACTGGCTATTTTAATCAATGCACTGCTTCTCAATACTTTTCAATAGCAGTCACATGACTGAAAAAAAGGTTGTTATTCTGAAACGGTGCAAATTGAACTGTTGTAAACCGAGGGCCACCAGTATTTGAAATCATATTATTAGATATAGTAAACATAATTAAGTGTATATATCTAAAGTAAATAAACAGAGTTATGTACTTGGGAATCTGAAACTGCTTATGCTAACTGTTCAACAAAGGATGAGAGAACAGTAATGTTAGCCACAGATAAAGCTGAGCTAAAAACAAATTATGCTTACCTGATAATTTCCTATTCTTCTGAAGGAAAGAGTCCACAGCTGCATTCATTACTTTTGGGAATTAAGAACCTGGCCACCAGGAGGAGGAAGAGACACCCCTGCCAAAGGCTCAAATACTCCTCCCACTCCCCTCATCTCCCAGTAATTCTGCTGAGGAACAAGGAACAGTAGAAGAAATAACAGGGTGAAAACGTGCCAGAAGAATATAAGGACGCCCCACAAATTATGGGTTGGGAGCTGTGGACTCTTTCCATCAGAAGAAAATGAAATTATCAGGTAAGCATAATTTAGGTTTTTCTTCTTAAATGGAGGGAGTCCACAGCTGCATTCATTACTTGGGATAAATGTCAAGAAACAGTATATGGGGTTGAATATCGATGCCTAGTTGGTATGAAACACTGCTCACCTTTAAAACTTTCCCAAAGGTTTATGTAATAGATGCTTATGTATAAGGTGGCGCAAATCAATGCTGTTTCAACTCAGTGGAAGATATATATTAATATATATTTTAAATGGGTATATGTCCCTGTTTATGTATAACAACCAAATTGGAAGTCCTAATATATCAAAATTTGAATGTTGTCCCTTCTTATGATACATTTTAAAATAGTTTTAAAAAAGGTTCTAAATAACACCAGTGTTTTCACTGTTACTTTAAATATGTATATGACTACAGAGCTATGCAGTTCCTAGCATGTCATTAAAAACAGAAATGAACATAAAAACAGAAATAGACATTCAAGAACAGCATCAAGTCGTTATATGACCCTAATACAATGTATGATCCTAATACAACGTATCTATAGAAAAAGTCACTTTTCAATTCCACCCTCTGTTGTGGCCTCCTGGATAAGATTCAATTTGTTATAACTTGAGTAGATTTATTTCAATGTCTAACATCTGAGTTAAAATATCCTGTTTTCTTTAAGCAAGTATGGTGAATATAGCAATATTGGGGTATTTTTATCTCTTTTTTGTTCCTCTCTGCACATTCACATGGGATTATATATTATCTGTTCCCCTCATTTGTCTACAATCAACAAAGTTGCGAATGGCTTTAGAGAATATATCAGTTAGGTGTTAATAGATCTCCAATGTTAACTTTAAGTATGTACATACGGTTTCGATGTTTTATGTGATCTCCTCTGTTCAACAGTGCACTGTTTTATGATCCTACCTCATCTGACAAATGATTCTGGCGGAGTGCTGTGGCTTCCAGCCCCCGTTTACCGAATGTCCCGATGGATGAGGTCTTTACTTTTGGTATTACGTTACTCCTCAATGTTAGGACTCCTATTTTAGTATTCACAGGATGTCCTGGACTCTCCTTTGGCTCACTTGTGTCTTTTTGTGAGTGCTCTCAACTCGGCCTCTGTGTTTGCCGGTTGTCTCTCTCCAGAGCCTTGCGTCTTTTTCGCCGACACTTTGTTTGTCAGGAGCCTCACTGGTATACAGATGTTCACTTCTCTCTCTCTGTTTAGAATCAGGTTTCTACGCGTTTCGGTATTCAGCCTTTTTCAAGATACCTGGATTGATCGATCTATGGCCTTTTAAAGCAGTTTTTTTACGCCTTTTCTTTTAACCCCATAATTGCCAGTTTGTTCGCTTCTTGAATATTGTGGGCTTTGTTTCTCATTTCCAATACTTTTGTTTGATACATTATACCTCAGCAAGATTCAATATACTTTTCCTCATTTACTTTATGCCTATTTCTGTTATGTTCATTGTGAGTTAAAAAATATGTATATAAAAATAATGTATATAAAAATAAAAAATGCCTCCTATTTTTGAATGATTGCGATATATAGTGTGTAAACGAATTTAATACATATATGGCACTTTGCTATTTTAAGCATATTTTCAGCAGATAAATACTAAAAGGACTAAAAAACTTTAAAGGACTAAAAAATTTGGGACCATTTTAAACGAATGTACTAAACAATAGATATATTAAAAATATATGTATAATGTAGATTTAAATCTGAGAAAAATTGCATTTATTCAGGAATGAACATTTAATCTGAAAAATACACTAAATCAGGAAATATAAATCAAGAAAATTATTAAATCAGAATTTTTTATATATATATATATATATATATACATATATATATATATACATATATATATATACATATATATATATATATATATATATATACACATATATATACATATATATATACATATATATATACAGGGAGTGCAGAATTATTAGGCAAGTTGTATTTTTGAGGATTAATTTTATTATTGAACAACAACCATGTTCTCAATGAACCCAAAAAACTCATTAATATCAAAGCTGAATAGTTTTGGAAGTAGTTTTTAGTTTGTTTTTAGTTATAGCTATTTTAGGGGGATATCTGTGTGTGCAGGTGACTATTACTGTGCATAATTATTAGGCAACTTAACAAAAAACAAATATATACCCATTTCAATTATTTATTTTTACCAGTAAAACCAATATAACATCTCAACATTCACAAATATACATTTCTGACATTCAAAAACAAAACAAAAACAAATCAGTGACCAATATAGCCACCTTTCTTTGCAAGGACACTCAAAAGCCTGCCATCCATGGATTCTGTCAGTGTTTTGATCTGTTCACCATCAACATTGCGTGCCGCAGCAACCACAGCCTCCCAGACACTGTTCAGAGAGGTGTACTGTTTTCCCTCCTTGTAAATCTCACATTTGATGATGGACCACAGGTTTTCAATGGGGTTCAGATCAGGTGAACAAGGAGGCCATGTCATTAGATTTTCTTCTTTTATACCCTTTCTTGCCAGCCACGCTGTGGAGTACTTGGACGCGTGTGATGGAGCATTGTCCTGCATGAAAATCATGTTTTTCTTGAAGGATGCAGACTTCTTCCTGTACCACTGCTTGAAGAAGGTGTCTTCCAGAAACTGGCAGTAGGACTGGGAGTTGAGCTTGACTCCATCCTCAACCCGAAAAGGCCCCACAAGCTCATCTTTGATGATACCAGCCCAAACCAGTACTCCACCTCCACCTTGCTGGCGTCTGAGTCGGACTGGAGCTCTCTGCCCTTTACCAATCCAGCCACGGGCCCATCCATCTGGCCCATCAAGACTCACTCTCATTTCATCAGTCCATAAAACCTTAGAAAATCAGTCTTGAGATATTTCTTGGCCCAGTCTTGACGTTTCAGCTTGTGTGTCTTGTTCAGTGGTGGTCGTCTTTCAGCCTTTCTTACCTTGGCCATGTCTCTGAGTATTGCACACCTTGTGCTTTTGGGCACTCCAGTGATGTTGCAGCTCTGAAATATGGCCAAACTGGTGGCAAGTGGCATCTTGGCAGCTGCACGCTTGACTTTTCTCAGTTCATGGGCAGTTATTTTGCGCCTTGGTTTTTCCACACGCTTCTTGCGACCCTGTTGACTATTTTGAATGAAACGCTTGATTGTTCGATGATCACGCTTCAGAAGCTTTGCAATTTTAAGAGTGCTGCATCCCTCTGCAAGATATCTCACTATTTTTGACTTTTCTGAGCCTGTCAAGTCCTTCTTTTGACCCATTTTGCCAAAGGAAAGGAAGTTGCCTAATAATTATGCACACCTGATATAGGGTGTTGATGTCATTAGACCACACCCCTTCTCATTACAGAGATGCACATCACCTAATATGCTTAATTGGTAGTAGGCTTTCGAGCCTATACAGCTTGGAGTAAGACAACATGCATAAAGAGGATGATGTGGTCAAAATACTCATTTTCCTAATAATTCTGCACTCCCTGTATATTAAATCAGAAAAAACTCAAACTGAACTAATATATAAATATACACACATGTATACCACATGCATATATGTTCAGGATCCATAAAGAGTATAAGGGTGATTTTTGGGGTGTACATATACCTATGTGTATTCCTTAATTCTATCTAACCAAATTATTATTGAGTTCAAACTACCTAGAAACTTGCATACGTAATCTAATGGTTTTACTAAAATACTTCTATTATAAAGTTTTTATAAGTCTATCCTAAATAGTGGACCTGAATCTTTATTAAAATGTTCTCTGAGACTCTGTATGCTTCATATCTACCTTACTAAATGTATCTAAATTATTGAATTTAGATCCAGTTCACTATTCAGTCCTCTAGGGAATAAAGTCCCCATTATATAAATCAATTCTGCCTCTTTATGTAGTAGTTTATTCTCCATATTTCCACCTCTGTCTTCCTCTTTTACTTTTTTTATACCCCAATAGACTAGTTCTTTCAAATTACCATTATGGTGTTCTTTAAAATGTGCATATAATCTAGTATTGTCCTTTGTTAATTCTATACATTTGATGTGTTCCCTAATTCTCTCTTTGAGACTCCTGCTCGTTTGTCCCAAGAACTTTAACTTGCACAAACATTGTAGTAAATATATTATATTATTGTCTGTACATCTAACAATCTCATTAATCTTAAACACCATATTTGTAGTTGTCGATCTAACTGTATTGGTTTTTGTGCTAAATTGGCAAGATTTGCAATCATGACACAGAAAAAAGCCTGTTGGTTTTTCTCCCCTTAAATTCACTTGTTTATTTATTGTTTTGCATTTGTATTCACTTGGTGAAAGTATATTTTTTAAATTTGTGGCTTTCCTTAAAATTACATCTGGTGTATATTTTAGTATTTTCCCTATGAGTGGGTCACTTTTAGCTAAATGCCAATGTTTCTTAATGATGCTTTATATTTGTTTATGTTGAGCTGAATATGTTGTGAGGAAGGGTATATTATATGTATCTGATTCACCTTCTTCCTTACAATCTATCTTTTTATCTCCAAGCAACTCTTCTCTATCCAAATCTCTCACTATATTTTTTATATCTATTTTAGTTTGGTTATAGCCTCTCGCTAAAAATCTCTCTTGTAAGATTAGTGCTCGTCTATCATAATCTATGATGTCCGTACAAGTTACGTCTAATTCTGGAAAATTGTCCTTTTGGTATATTTCTTTTCCACTTTTCGTGGTGACTGCTTTTATAATCAATATTATTAGCATCCTCCTTCTTAAAAAATGTGGTTGTGGTAATTTTTTTTATCTAATATTGATATCTCTATATCTAAAAAACTGATTTTTTCCTTACTAGATTCATGACTAAATTTTAACCCTACATTATTATTATTCAAATTATTGATCACCCTTCCAGATGATAAATACATCATCTATGAAGCATTTATAGAGCACGAGATTCACACCCCAAAATGTTGTTGATAAAAAAAATTCTTCAAATTGACCAACAAACAAATTTACATAACTGGGTGCGAAACTCGTGCCCATAGCTGTTCCTCTTTTTTTGTAAATAATATTTATCGAATTTGAAATTGTTATATAGAATAAAGCCATGCATATTGTTCATATTTCAGATATTTATCTGTGGCTTCTAACCCTTGTGTGTGTTCTACACAAGTATATAAAGAGCTTACGTCATATGTTGCAAGTATATAATTATCACACCATTTTACTTCTCTTATTATATTTAAAAAATGTTTTGTATCTTTCAAGTGTGATGATATTGTTTTCACATATTTTTGCAAGAAAAAGTCTACATACTGTGAGATATTTGAAGTTAATGGTATCCCAATGGTTGGATGCTATCCTCCAACCTCTAGTGCAGAAATTGCCTAGTCATCTCAGGGACACCACACACACTTTAAATATCCTGGAAAGAGTTATTTGGCAACCTGAATATCTGTGGGCCACGGTGGATGTGGCGTCCTTATATTCAACAATTCCCCATTCTGAGGAGGTCAAGGCTATACGCTTCTTTTTAAGTGAATACACCACATTTTCCGTGTCTTTTCAGAATTTTGTGATAGATGTCACACTATTCTTGTTAACTCATAACTATTTTGAGTTCGAAGGTGATTGTTTTTTGCAGAGACGTGGGATAGCGATGGGGGCAAAATACGCCCCCTCCTACGCGAACCTCTATCTAGGATGGTGGGAGCTGTCCTAGGTGTATGCACAAAGCAATCCATTTATAGGAGACATTGTAGTCTATAGACGACCTGCTTCTAATTTGGAGAGGGGGGGGGGCTGGAGAGATTCCAACAATTTGTTGATTGGATCATTGTTAATGATCTCAATTTTGCCTTTACGTTTGAGACCAATGCAAAGGTTATCAATTATCTTGACATTACAATGAGAGGTCATGACAATGGTCAAATTGAGACCAGTAATTACAGAAAGCCTATCTCCGGGAACACCCTACTCCACGGAAAAAGCTGCCATCCACCTCATGTGCCCTAAGCGATAGCCAAGGGTCAACTCATCCGACTCAAACGCAATTGCTCGGATGAAAGTACCTTTGTGGATCAATCAGAGGCCCTAGTGGGTCGTCTAAAACAACAGGGCTATAAAACATCAGATATCATGAAAGCCAAAAGTGAAGTAGATAGGATGGATAGGAAAGCTCTCCTCAACAAAAACAAAAGGAATAGGTATGTATTGCCCCATAAAGGTGTCACCTTTGTGACCGGCTACAGCTCTCAGTACAGAGATATGTAGCATAGTTTGCAAGCATTTCAGGTTACTACAGGCTGATGATAGATTGGTAGACACAGTTGAGGGAGGCCTTAGATGCTCTTACAGGAGAGCTAGTACCATCGGAAATTTGGTATCTCCTTCATAACTAAGGAATGATCATGGTTGTCCCACAGAGGAATGTTTAAATATGGCCACAAGAAATGCAAACCTTGTGAACACGTAGAGATAGTTTCACATCTACTGTTAATGGAAGATCTTTTGAAATTGAACAATGCTTGAATTGTTCATCCTCAAATGTGGTCTATATGATCCAATGTACACATTGTGGGGCACAGTATATAGGGCTCACTACAAGGGACATCAGGTCCTGTATTAGAGAACATTTCAGCTCCATTACAGTAGGAAAAGCAACCACACCAATAGTAACACATTTCTCACAGAAACATCAGAAAGACTTATCCTTTTTCAGCTGGAAAGCTATATAACAGGTCCTTCCCCCTAAAAGAGGTGGGGATAGGGAGAAATTGCTTTACAAGCGAGAGATGTTTTGGATTTCCACCTGGAGACTAGGTATCCAGGAGGCTTAAATTTGCAGTATGACTTCATTAACTACTGGGAGTAAATACTGAGAAAACATCTAAAATCATGTATACCAAGTAGTTTAAGTCCAGCTTTCTTGACACTCATAGCAAGTTGTATCACTTATTACCTTGTACATTGAGAACTATTAATGTTCATAGGGATTCTCTCTAATTGTGCTGCTTATGGGTTGATGCTCATGGCCAGCAACTTTATCTATGTGCTTAAAGTTTCGTTTAGTTATAACAAATATTAAATACTCATAGATTGATTTGTCTCTAACCACTCTCAAACTAACACACATTATTTAGCTCTGATTCAGAGATACCATACAGGTTAGCATACATATGCCCAGGGCCAATAATTTATCTATGTGTCTATCAATGTTTTTTTTGTTTCTATTTAAGTCTAAAATGATACAACAAATATTCAGATTAGGTCTAGAGGTCAATAATAGTAGGTCACAGATCAATTGACCAATATATATATATATATATATATATATATATATATATATATATATATATATATATATATATATATATATATATATATACATATATACATATACCTATACCTATACTCATATATATATATATATATATATATATAATTTTGACATATAGATCATTACTAAACGCAATGAAATGATTAAAATATATATTCATATATCATTCAGTCCTTTATAATCCTAGATTTTCCATTATTTTTGCTAAGGATTATTATCTATTTATTTTTCAAATTTTGTAGTTGAGATGTACTTATCAAGCTTTATTAAGCTTTATCTCACTTTATGCAATGTAACATCCTGGAGTCCCCTTTCCCTTTAAGGGTATTTATGTCCAGGGAGCTCGGGTTAAATATATGCAGATAGGGTTAATTTTAACACACATCAGAAGTTCTTAGTGTTGGTGAATTATGCAGAACTGCCCCTTTTTGTTTTTACCCTATCACAGTTTTATTTTCCTTGATAAATACACAGCTAGAGTATCTTGTAATCAAGCTAAGAGTAAGGCTACCTTGTTTGTTTGGTGGCGTCTGCACACAATTATCTTCCATGTTTTTTCGTTTTTCCATGTATATTTTAAATTATGGACAATAAAGTGTTTAAGTTTTAAACTTCAGATTTTTTGCTGCTGCTTTTTTGGCCCCGGATTCCTACAGTCATATATATATATATATATATACACATATACATACATACATACACACACACATATATATATATATATATATATATATATATACACACACTTAAAAAGTGCCCATAACATAGCTATAGGAGTGTCTAAATGTTAAAAGGACACAAGTCAAAATTAAACTTCATGATGCAGATGGAGCATGCAGTGTTAAATTGTCCAATTTACTTTCATTAACAAAATGTGTAGTATTTATATCCTTTATATTTACACTTTGAGTCACTAGCTCCCATTGAACATGTGCATTCATTTACAGAATATTAGTATATGCATTTTCGATTGGCTGATGACTGTCACATGATACGGGGGAGTGGAAATAGATATAACTTTGAAATGTGTTAGAAACAAAGGTACTAATTTGAAGTTCAGAATAAGTGCTATTGCACAGTCTTTGTATCATGCATTTGTTGATTATGCAAATCTATTTTATTTACTGGTCCTTTAACAAAAAATACTTGCCAATAGACACTTGTCCCCTAGCAAACAAGCAGCAGACAGCCAAACCAGTATTGAAACAGAGATTATGGGAGTATATTGTAGATTTACAAAGAGAAGCAAAAGGCAAGTCCCTGCTAGGCGAAGAAAGAATCACAAACCATAAACAATTTACATCCCTCTGATAAGCACTCTACCCTAAGGGGAAACCCCTATCTCGGAAGAAACAAATTCACATCTTC